>NW_027263963.1:5000-142387 GCF_045282275.1 Nakaseomyces bracarensis
CCGTTCTTTAATAATGTCGCCAGTAGCCATCAAATTGGGATTTTGTTTCTCAACTTGAAATGTGTTCAAATTTGCAGCTTACCAATAGAATCAATGCTTCTTTATTTAAACCATTACTTACTCTTCATTTCTCTTGATTTTGTAAACAATTCATGCTATCGTCATACATGTAGTATTCCTTCCAAAATTCCAGCAACAGTAGCATTTCATGTGTGGTGATCAAGATCGGAAAATGAGTTTCTTTACGAGCTTATTATGGTATGCTATTAATTATTTAGATATATAGTGAAATAGACTGCGCTGCATATAAGAATATTTTTATAAGTTACTTTCCATGTATTACAACTATAGTGTATATTTTACCCCATCAGTTCTAAATAGTTTTACACTGTTAATAAATACTCGCCTTTCTTGTATAGTATTGAAATTTATGTGATTCAACATTAAACTTTAGCCCATGACTTTGAAAACTTTTACCACCAATGAAATTATCATCAATTGTTGATGAGTTTGGTGTTGAAGAATCAGTGTCTTCCGTAATTATAAATTCTTCTGCAGTAGAGTTTATTGATTAGTTATGTAAGGTATGAAAGCGCCAAGTATACAATATTTGTAATATAAATTGTATAGCATGAAAATGGCTAATAAAAGGGTCTCCAATACGCCCATTTTTACCTTATTGTTCAACAATAAATTCCATTGTATTTTATATATAAGCGGTTTTCTTGTGCAATATTCTTACCAGTTGAAGCATGTGTACCAGCTATCGATATCATGTTCTTATAAGATACGTTTAAAAAACTTTGACACGTATCTTAGCGTTATCTTTTAGCATTTATTGACTTAATGTAATAGCATGTATCCTAATAATCATTCCACCTGATGTCATGATATCACAATACGCGAATATAAGCATGATATTTATCCATTCTAACGAAACATAGTTTTAGGAAAAGGTCTCGACAGTCCAGAGATTGATCTTTTATCAATATCAGTAGGGACCCGTCTAAGACTCAGGGATCTTTTTTCTAAAACAGACATATGAATATGTATGCCCTGTGTATCATAACTTTAAATATTTTCTTTGTTCCAGCTAATAGTCCAAATTATTTAACTTCAGACTTATACTCCGTTATATTAAATTTTAGGGAGTCTATAACTCAATTTTTTTTAAAGTCAGTCGTGCTTTTGAATTAATTCTGTTTTATTTATTGTATTTACTAATTGTGTCATAGTTCGAAATAATCTTCTACTAAGAACTTAGTCTTCGATACTTTATAGAGTGTTGAGCGGTAATTGAAATATATTCATATATACAGCCATTGATTGTAAAAGTTATTAACAAAAATTTGTATATATTATAGACAGTTCAATTGGTGTTAAATTGATTTTATCTTAGAAACTAGAACCTGGAAGCTTTTCGAATATAAGTAATCTGTTGATTAATATCAGCTATATTTATTTTTTGTCCCAAAACTTATCTAAAAATGATTAAAGTGTTATATATTCTTACGCCTAATATATAGATTATTGGTGTCGATATTTTTAACTATTGGAAATTAATTCTTTTCTAGTAACTATTTTTCTATTAAAAAGAACAAATCTCTGTGTGCTATTTCCACTTGATGATTTTTTTGATATGCAGTTTCTGGGTTTTTAAATTTCTCCATAGAGTTTAACTATTTTGTCAGCAACATTTATGTCAACATGACTTTTATGCTCTATTTCAAATTAAGATGATAAACTATGCACTTTTGTTTTTTTTGTATAGAATCAGTCATCTATTTTTATAAATTGAGATTAAATTAGTTATAATCATAAGCTAAGCCAGGTCCATAACCTGTTGATAATGGAATAGAAATAAACGGAGAGTATTTCCAAAAAACTGTTATTTAATCTTGAGCAAACGTTCTTTTCATTCCTTTTGAAGATTTAGGGGGTATGTTGTAAAAGTAACACATCGTGTATAATTAAAGAATATAATTGTAACGGTATTTAATAACTTCAAGTTATTCGCTTTTTTACATACATAAACAGTAAACCTAATAATCAATATCTGAGGATTTCTAAATTTTTACCGCTAGCTTTATCAAGTTACCGTCAACATTTGATATATAAATATGTAACCATAATCGCTAATGACTATGTTAACACTGGTTTATTTTAATATTGGTCTATTTTAAGAAATGTTCTACCTTACCACTCTTTGCTAACTCTATGAACTTCATTTTTATGTTTTGTAACAGTAACGAGTCTTTCATAAAATTAACAAGAAAAGACGAATCACTGAAACTGTTCTTTTATTCAAAGGGGCTTTTGTAGTGATATGTATAATAGTAAAGTTTTATCACAGATTGTCATATTATTTTCAATTTATATAGTATATATTAATTTATCGTAAGTATTTTCTTTTAATTCATAACTTTAAATCGTATCTACAGTTAATAACAAAGATCAGATGGTTTCAACCTTAACGTGGTCACCATTCTTTTCCGAAGATTCCAAAAATGCGGCAACACAAGCCAAATGATGGAAAGCTACTCTAGGTGTTGACTTGAAGATCTTCTTATCCTTCTTTGCGACAGCTTGGTGAAAGTTCATAAATTCGGCGTTAACACCAAATGTGTCATCGAGTGGGACGTCATGAACTTCCTCCTTGGAACATTCTTCAGCGGACGAACCAAATCTTACTTTAACGACAGGCTTCTTTTTGTCAGAAAGTTCAATAACAATTGTACCATTCTTACCGTAAATCTTTAAGAAAACTGATTTATCAGTGGCACCGAAAGCAGAACCATAGGTAAAAGTACCAATGACATCAGAGTTCTTCATCTGGACGGTACTGAAGACAATGTCAACATTACCAGATTCCTGACGAACCTGTCTAGTCAAAGCAGAAACAGAGGCAATCTCACCAACCAGTTCTGTTACCAAGGCCAATTGATGAACACCACCATCAGACAAGAAACCACCGATGTGTTCTGGATTTTGTCTCCAAGAAGTGTTCAAGTACTTGTTTTCAGTCACGAAAGGACCAGTGGAGTTGTGGGTAAATGCGACAATTGGACCAATCTTATCCAAGAACTGACGGGCGACGTCAATGCATGGCAAGTATAACCAGTTCTCAGCAATACCAATTGGGATATCAACTGAATCGGCCAACTTGACAATTTCCCTAGCCTGAGCCATGGTTGCAGCAATTGGTTTTTCCAGCAATGCAGGCTTACCAGCTTCAATGGCTTTCTTAACAGTGTCTAGATTGAATTGGGCAGGTAACATAATATCCAACATTTGCACCTCTGGGTCATTGATGATCCCTTCTAGGTCATCATAAACCTTCTCTTCCGGTAAACCAGCCAATTCACCGAACTTGACAGCCTTACTCTTAGTTCTGTTGAAAGCAGCAACAACCTTGAAGTCACCAGACATTTCCTGATAGGAAGGCAAATGTCTATCAGTAGCAAAAATACCAGTACCAATTACACCAACATTCAAAGGAGACATTTTTCTTTCTTTCTTTCTTTCTTGATTATATAAAGTATTGTTTTTATATTACTCTTATCAAGTATATTAATTAATAGTAAAACACAGTAAATAAAGTAAATGGATAGAAATATCTAAATAATCTGGGGCCCCACTACTCTCCTAGTTTATATATGTTTAATAAATAGCAAATTGACACCAAATTCATGGTGGGGCAGCTTCCTCGAGGAAAATTGAATGGCTCAATGGATTTCCCCCCCTTTCTTACTTAGAAATCTACGTACAACATTTTACAGGACCCTGAAAAAAAAAAGAAAGAAATTTAATTCTATTATCTCCGTTTGAATGCGTACGGATTTAAGGTTTTTATGATAAGTTTAATAGACTAGACGCAGGACGTCATACGCAGGACGTCATAGCCAGCCAAGTCTGTTCTGGCAAGTTAAAAATAGAACTGGGTTCATGCTTTTAGATAATACAAACGACCCAAGAGTAGCTTAATTAGCATTGCTATTCAGAAAGAAAAAAAAAATTAAGGGAAATATATAGTCGTACATATTATTTAGATAGTGTGGTGGCCTTTTTTTCTTACCTCCAAACCATTTGAGTTAGGATTGTATTTGTATTTGTATTGTATTGAATTGTGATTTATAGTATTTATTCATAGGTACTTGGATACAGAGTCACCGTCGTAGATTGTGAAAGGAATATCTTTCCCTACCACTGCGATGGACAAGTTGTCTGTGTTGAGGGTTTCATCCTTTAGCGATTGTCTAAGAGCTTCGACACCGGATTTTATCAGATCGTCTGCCTCTTCGATTTCCAGGAACTCTTCCATGGTTCTCTCTAAGTAAGTCTTGGCACCTTGGGAACGAGCACCGATAGAGGAACCGTACAGTTCCAAAGTGTTACCGGAAGGCTGGAACTCCAGAAGATGTGGACCACTGTTGTCATATCCTATAATCAGAAGACCTACACCGTATGGTCTACCACCGTATGATTGAGTGTTCTTCTGGGCCTTGTCACATAGAAGCTGGCCAGCTTTTTCAACGCTCAATTTACGGTTGTAGACCAATTGGGAGTAGTTACATTGCTGCCTCAAGTAATTACTCAGCACTCTAGCATCTGGGGCCAGACCGGCTAACGATAGACCAAGGTGCTCGTCACATTTGATGATCTTCTTCTGATACGACGACAACTCGTCAGCATTACGCTTCAATGCAACTAACACAGCATAGTTCTTAGAACGGAGCCCTACTGTAACACTACCTTGCTTAATAGCCTCTAACGCATACTCAACTTGGAATAGTCTCCCTGTAGGAGAGAATGTAACTGTATCACCATCATAATTATTTCTGAACATCCTTGTTTATAGTATTCCTTAGCTTCTTGTTTTTACCTTTCTTCAATTAATAAATACTACTTGTATAAAACAAATGAGATAAAAAAAGTGACTATAACTGTAATAAATTATCAATCGGCAAGGATACGAACCCCATATGTGAAAGCACTAGTTGCTGGACTTCAATTATAACTATTAATTTGGAATTCATAGCAGACAAAAAAAGGGTGGCGAAATTTTCGAGAGCTGGAAAGTTTGTTACCCTGACCAGGAGTTTGTTACCCGGATGTTAATAAAAATCATGCAACCTACCTACTCCCGACTACAATAATTAGCTGCTACATAATGATCTGCTCATAACTACATAAACATATTACTGTATACCATACAACTAACAGGTATGGTTCTTACGTCTTGTTGATGTCGCTCCGAGAATTGAGTCGATTGTTTCAATAGCTCTTATATAATAATAATAGTATGAGCACTTACCTGGTACTACAAACATTATAACACACTACTATCCAATGATACTGAGAGAGTATTTTTTTTATATATATCTATTCATATGCTGCACTAAGCAATGTTAACTGCACATAACAAATTGCTTTAGAAATGTTGTAATGAATTGGTACCAAAATCATTCTTGATAAGCAACTAAAATAAATGGTACATTCGGCAACCTCTGGCGACAAAGATAGACCCAGTGTCGTCGAGTACAGTCTGGACATGTCAGTATTATAATATTAAATAAATATGGCTTGACGGAATAGCACTCATATAGTAATAAGTTACCCTGATATAATTTTAAGGGAAATTCCAATTACTCAACTTTGACATATAAGCACAAAAGAGGCCATTTGGACTTCAATGCTGTCATGTCAGCGGTATTTCTCGAGGCAGTAATTCACCAAGTCTATAGTTTATTTACTTTTTTTATGTCAGTTATCAACATAACAAAACCAGAGAATAAAAAGAATATAATAATTATGGATGACAAGAAGAGGAAGAAGAGGGGTATGATGCTAGTGCTGCGGATGTGGCTGCTGAAGGTTGTATACTCGGTACTGGATCATATACCGCCTATGGTATGGGATGTGTTGCATGTTATAGCAGATATATACTTGTTTTGGGTGTACAAGTTTATGAATTACGTAAGGCCGCGTTCAAGGATGTTGTATTATGAGGCTATTAAAGAGTTGGATGCGAGTGAGAATTATGAGGTGTGGTGTGATAAAGCCGCAGTGGTAGATGAAATTACTGGTGCTAACCTATGGAGACGTAATTTCTTCTCAAGGAGGTACGATTTTAGAGCAGTACTAGAACAATATGCTTCACTGACCAAGAACGTGCACGAGCAAGATATTGAGCGTATAAAGGAGAAATTCTCAACTACTGGCCCTTGTATGTTAAGGAATTTTGCCGGTATAGTTGATAAGAAGCTATTCACAAAATCCCTAATGGGTACAAAACTATTAATTGAGCACCATCTGGATAGAACCGTAGAGGGCCTGGAACTCCTTGAAAGAAATGGAGCCCCTACATCTTTTTTTCAGAGATGTAAACTCTCTCTAGGGACAACTGCTCTTATTCTACAAGGTGGGTCCTTCTTTGGGTTATTCCATCTTGGTGTTATAAAGGCTTTACTCTCTCAGGATTTAATGCCAAATATTATTAGTGGAAGCTCGATGGGGGCTTGTATAGCCAGTATCTTTGGATGCTTAACAAATGAAGAACTAGACCATTTATTAGAAGGAGATACCATTTTGGATTTGATAAAAAATGACTTAGAACTAGTAAAGAGCTGTGGCTATGGTAATATCGAACAGCATGTTAACCTCGGGAAGCTTATTCAGAATCTAGTACATCATGGTTATTCTCAAGATGTTTACCTTTTTATTCAATTTGTTTTGAAATATATTGTTAAGGACTTGACTTTTGAAGAAGCCTATCAAAATACAGGTAAAGCTTTTAATGTTGTTATACATCCGATAGACAAATCGTGTCCTAATCTTCTCAATTACGTTACAACTCCCAATGTACTGATTCGCTCAGCTATTGATTGTAGTCTAGGAACCGGTGTAATATCCACCGACACAAACTTACTGTGTAAGAACCTGGAGAATGAGGTTGTGTCATTTTTGGAATTTGGTAACCTTGAGACGAATCAATTTGTACCTCCAGAACAAGCAACCAATTTGGACGAAGTGGAAAGCCCATACACAAGATTAACTGAGTTATTCAATGTGAATAATTTTATTGTTTCTCTGGCAAAACCTTATTTGGCTCCACTAGTTAGCAATGACCTAAAACATGAGATTAAAACTTCGAAATATTACTATTACAAACACTATCCTCAAACAGGAGACGAAATTGATATCCCAGAATTAAATATTCCTCAACTAAACTTTACCGAAATGGAGCCACTCGCTTTCAAGTTCAAGTACCACTTAGAAAGGAAACTCAAAAATATTGCCGCAATGGAATTCCGTCATAGAATGGAAGTACTTGATAATTTAGGTCTGTTATTTCCATTGATAAAAAGACTAATTATCGATGAGCCTACCCCTAGATCAGCTACTGAAATTGCTATTGTACCTAAAATAAAAAATCTTTCTATAACTAGAATTATCGAAGGGCAGATAGATAATATACCGTATTGGATTAAATGCGGGGAACAAAGCACTTGGCCTGTTCTTTCTTTACTGAAGACTAGATGTAAGGTTGAACTAAAATTAAACGAAATTATCAAACAAAGACGTAACCCTTGATAGAATATAATCTCTTTTTATCCTAGCTAATGTGACCATGACCTAATAGATTTATATAATATATAATATCAACCATGAACTAATAGTATCCTCTATGAACATATATTAGAAAATATAAAGTTCTCTATTTATGTATTATAGAAAATTTAATGCAAGAAATTTAATGACGTCAAAGTATATTATTAAAGACATTTAGCGGTCAGCTATAAAACAGTTTAGTTGCCTCCTTTTCGGTGAGATATAGGTATTCATTTTCGACGACATGAATGTCTGGAACGAAACCTTCAAAGCTCTTCGGACCCCTTGTGATCTTAAGCGTGCCAGTAACGTCTTTAGCCCTACCAGTAGGCAGTGGACTCAGTGATATCACAACATTAGATTTATATATATTTGTTTGTAAGAATCTCCTATACTCAACGGCTGGTGCTGATTCATTTTCTTCTTGAACCGAATCAATTACCGTGTTTACCACTAACAACGCACATTTCTTCCTTAATTCGTTTATGAATTTGGTATTTAGCATATCAGATGTGAGATTAGGTACCAGGGACAACAGAAGTTCAGGTTGCTCTAACACGATAAAAGAGTCTCTATTGTCTGGGAACATGTCAACCAGCATCTTCAGTATCTTATCGGCTGACTTGCCATTTATCAAACCTACGAAATCGGAAAAAATATCCACTATCTTGTACTGGGAAGAGTTAACCTGTAATTTGTTTAGAGTGGCTTGGAAATAAGCCGTGTTATGTGTTAAAGATGCCAGAGTGACAAATGCCTTTTTGTCAGCTGATAATGTGCCTGCTCTCTGTTCACTGTTCAAGGAGATCGGATAACCAAAAAGATACGACTCTACGAGCACATTGAGGGCCCAAGACGCTTGAGTAGCCTGCATAGAGGTAAGAGTTATCATCGTATTGTTACCTTCTCCAAATAACTTCTTAGAGATCACGCTGTGATCACTGAAAATGACTAAATCCTGTCTTTGTCCCATGTTTTTTTTGTCCACACCCAAAATATACTCTTCGGTTATATGTATATATACCAGTTCCACCAAGGTATAGCCAAGTAAAAACCACTATTACTAATACTAAATAGCTTGTCATACATAGCTCATCGCATAATATAGAGAAAAATATATATATATACAAATCACCCACACATTTTACACGTATAAAGAGCTATACCACATGGATTACGTACACAATTATAATCAGAATATCATAGATAACGTACTAGCAGGTGATAAATACGTATATAAGTATCTTTTATGATATGGTCCGGGTAAGGGGTTTTGTGTGCGGAGGAGGGTGGGAGAAGTTAGGAAAACTCAGCATCCTATGTACCTATAATTTTCTGTTTTAAGGGGCGTTTTAAGAGGGTTCTGGTTCTGGTTAGTTTGAGTTCAATATTGAGTATACCATGGTAGTGAAGGAAACAGACATATTTGATCTGATAGCTATAACGACAGAAAGAGACTTACGATTAATTTGTCTGAGATATATTATTGTTACAAAGACTATAATTTATTGTTACTGAGACTACAATTTATTGTCACTGAGACTACAATTTATTGTTACTGAGACTACAACTGGTTTTGAAAAGATATTCCAATTGTGAATTTAAGAAGACTTTTGTATTTGTACATCCCAATATAATTCAGAAGATATAAGAGAATTAAAAGAAAAAAAAAACATGGGAGGAATATTAAAGAACGCACTTCCTAAGGAAGAGACACATAGTAATCATGACGGTGAGCAGCAATCGATCAGTGAGTTTAGAAAGCAAGTCTATGAGAATACACAGCTGAATGCGCAACTGACGTCTCGTCACCGAAATACCCCCTTTGAACAGCTACATCTAAATGTTGAAGGAGAAAATGGGGATTCTGTAGAGGTTCCGTTATCGCCAGGGCGGAGGAAAGGCCCACCTAAGGACACTTTACTAATGAAGCGAGAACACGATGCTCGTGAGAAGGCGAAGAAAGAAGGCGATACCAGTGCCATGACAGAGGAGGAAAGGCTGCAATGGAACCAGAAGAACCTTGACGAGAACGAAATAACAAAACAGCAGTTCCAGGACATCCATGTGGATGAACCGAAGACACCTTACCAAGGCGCAGTCGACCCAGAAGGAGAATATTACCGTGTGGACGATGAGGATGATGATGATACCAAGAAAGATGATATAGATGATTTCTCCCTCGGTGAACCTGAGTATAAAGTCGATGAAACATCCAACCAGGATGATGACGTCGAAGTAGAGGACGTGGAGGCAAAGCACAAGAAATTTGAAGAGATGAGAAAGAAACACTACAATGTCAAAGAAATATTCCAAAACAAGAAGAAATTCGATGACGAAGATGAAGACGATGAGGAATAAGTATATAAAGTAAAAATCACATAAAACCTTTTGCAAAAACATTATATGCCTCTAATTTTAGCATCCTAGTTCTTAGATTTATCTTCACAAGTTATATCGTAGTAAAAAGGCTACGAATCACATCTAATACATATATACCAAACACACTAACTCAACCACAAGTAAGTCCACTACCAATACAATATCTTTATATGATTACACGTGGTGAAAACTCATATGTCACGATATTTCAGATATTCAAACCATTCCGGGTAATCTTTGATAATTTTTCAATTTTTTTTTTTTTGCGATGAGCATCGAGAGATTTTAATGATTATAGTGGTTATATTATCAGATTATATGAATGCCAGGTATAGTAAAACGGCCTGATACCTTAACCGACAGTTATTGAAACGAGATATACAAAGTTTTTAGATAAGATTAGAAAAAAAGATGGTTGAGAAGAGGCAGAAGAAGCCATTGGATCATGGTAATAAGAAGGTTAAGAAGGCTGCTGTTGTTGAACCTGTTAGAAGGAAGCCGGTCAAGAAGGTGTTAAAAGTCAGTAACAAGTCTCTGAATCATGCGGTTTGCGTTCCTACCAGCATTCTTGATGGGTGCTCGAATTTGAGTCAGATTACGTATGTTGTATACCAATTGGCCAGGACTCTAACACTGTTTAATGTAACGGAAGTTGTGGTGCTAGACTTGCAGAAGAAGAAGCCAAGCGAGAAGAAGAAACTAACGGATGCTATGTTGCTGGCTTCGTTATTACAGTATTTCGTAACTCCTCCATACTTGATTAAATCTGTCTTCAAGAAGGAATATCTAACCTACTTCAAGGAGGCTGCTAAGCTGCCAAGACTAAGTGCTCTGCCATTTATGAGATACCCTGAGGAACACAGATACAGAGAAGGTCTAGCCATTAGAATGTCGAAGCCCGACCCCAACAGTAAGAAAGAATTCAAGCAGACAAAATATGTCAATGTCGGTAACAAGGAACCCTTGGAGCTAAAGGCACAGTTAGTTCCTATCAATGTCCGTGTAACAGTTGATACTGTTGAGAAGAAAGTTGTATCCCCCGAAGAAGCATATGGCGACTATGTGGGAGCCAAGGCATCCTATGGTTATCACGTCCGCATAGCAAAGAGTTTTGCTGAACTTTTCACAGCGTCGCCTTTCCCACAGGGATACTCTCAGACCGTGTGGTGCAACAGCGGGGACTTTTACTACGACGAGAACACTAAGAAGCAACTCAAGGTGGAGACACGGGTACCACGTTTAGAGAAGATAATACGATCCACCGTCACCGAGGGCGACGACAGCACCCCCACGCTACTGTTGGTGCTGGGAAAATGGGACCACATCTCCAAGAGCTTCCAGCAATCCCGTGATCTTTTCGAAGGCTGCGAGGGTGCATACCAGTTCTTTGACGGCCAGCTAGAACTCCCAGGAGCCGTTCCACAAGGAAATATCACAATCCCAGACAGCTGCACCATCGCCATGACGATGCTGTCCACCATATAGTTACAACATCATAACAGTATAATAAAAATCAAGAGTAGATAGTAATAACAAGCATTTTTTTATCATTGATCAGAAAATCAAAAGTAATATATAATTAAAATATCTCACGTGACATATAATAGATAACGGTATATCACTATTCACGTACGCATTTACCTACAAGTAATAATATTATAGGCAAAACCGTCCCTTTCTGCGGCAGATTCTGTGGAAGCTCATCGAAAAAAAATTTTTTTTTCAGTGCAAAAAAATTTTTCAGCACCAAAAAAAAGCATTTTGCGGTTTGTGGGCGATGGTGAAATAAAAAAAAAATTTATTGTGAGAGCACAAGGTTTGAAGAAAGTTTTGTTCAATTGGGTATATTGTAAAGTATTAGAGAAGAAGGGCAGACGTCAGTTGAGTTCTATATTACGTTAATAATTCATTCCCTAACCTGGAACTAAATCATTTGAACACGAACAATACTATTTGAACGAATAAAGAACCAAACTTTAGACGGATCACGTAAAACAACAGGGAAAACCAGGAAATTACTGAAACAAAAGAAAGAAGAACGCAAGTTTATTTGATTTTGGAATATAAAAATAATAGTATTACAGAAGTTAAAGAAATAAAAAAGAATACACATCATGTCTCGTTTCTTTGCTAATTCATATGAATACGAGGATACAAGTTCATCTTCTGAGGAGGATCTGTTGTCTTCATCTGAGGAAGAGTTGGTTTCCTCTTCTGATGAGATGTCTGACGACTCTTTGTTCAACGAGGAGGAGTCTGAGGGAGACTCTGACTTCGACTCTGACGACTCTGATGCCAAACCATACGGCCCAGACTGGTTTAAGAAGCCTGAGTTCAGAAAGGGCACTAACAAGTTCTTGAAGGGTTCTCACTTTTCTGATTCTGATGAGTCAGATTCAGAGGATGAAGGTAAGAAGGTTGTCAAGTCCGCCAGAGAGAAGTTGTTGGACGAGATGCAAGCGGTATATGACAAGGTCGAGACAGCTCAAATGTCTGAGGACTGGGTTACTATCTTGAACGAATTTGACAATGTTACTAGACTACTTGTCAGAGCTCAGCAACAAAACTTCGGTACTCCTAAGATTTTCATCAAGGTTGTTGCTCAAGTCGAAGATTTGGTTTCTAACCCAGAACAAGCTGAGATTAAGAACAAGGCCCTATCCAAGGCCTTCAACACTACTAAGCAGAGAGTTAAGAAGGTTGCTAGAGAGAACGAAGACCTTTTGTCTAAATTCAGAGAAGACCCAGAATCCTTCGACAAGGAAGACACTGTCGAACCTGTACTACCTCCTCTACAAGAGGAGAACAAGGTTTTCACCGGTAAGGGTGTCAACCTGTCTTCCCTAGCTAGTGCCTCTTCTGAATTCAGTTTCATGGCTAGTTTACAAATTGTTAATGATTCCAGAGGTAAGAAGAATTCCGACCAAGCTGAACTAGTAAAGACATTGGAAGAACTATTGAACATTGCTAAGTCTCCTTATGAAAGAATTTTGGCCTACTTGACTCTAGTGCCAACTAGAATGGAAGCCTCTACAAACCTATCATACCAACCAATTGACCAATGGAAAGCTTCCTTCGATGATATCAACAAGCTATTGGATATCTTAGATGAGAATATTTCTACATATCAAGTCACAGAATTGGCTGCTAGAAACGATGACCCAGAAGTTGAACCAGAGGCTAATGCCAACGGTGTAAAGGAGATCATGGGTTCTCTGCTATCATATGCTGAAAGATTGGACGATGAATTCAAGAAGTCTTTGCTAAACATCGACCCACACTCTAGTGATTATCTAGAACGTTTGAGAGATGAACAAAAGGCCTACAATTTACTGCTAAGAATTCAATTATACACCGAAGCTACTGTACCTGAAGATAGACAAAAGGAGCTTTTGGCCCGTGCATTTATCAGAAGATTGGACCACATTTACTACAAATCAGATAAATTAATCAGTATAATGGAAAACAACGCTTGGAAGTACGCTCCATCTACCTACAAGTCTAAATTCACTCCATTCAACGGCCAAACCGATTCTGAATATTGTGCCAAGTTAATTGAAAATCTAGCTGAAGCTCTAAAGGACCAAAGCAACACCTCCCTACAAAAGCGTGCTATTCTAAGTCATATCTATTATGTCTCCTTAAATGGTGATTTTAATGTCGCTAAGGAGATGCTTCTGAATACCAAGGTCCAAAGCAACATTAACAAGTCTGATCCTTCTCTTCAAATCTTGTTTAACAGAGTTGTTGTTCAAATGGGTCTTTCTGCATTCAAACTATGTAAGATCGAAGAATGTCATCAAGTTCTGAATGAATTATTGGCAAGTTCTCACTTGAGAGAAATCCTTGGTCAACAAAGCTTGCAGAGAATCTCTTCTAGTGCCGCTGCCAACGCCACATCTGAAGAAAAGGAAAAGCAATGTCTACCTTACCACCAACATATCAATCTAGATCTAGTTGACCTAGTATTCATGACATCTTCTCTATTGATAGAAATTCCTCAAATGACCGCTTACCTAACTGGTATTAAAACAAAGAAGGTTCCAATCTACCAAAAATCTGTTCGTCGTTTAGTAGAAAGTTTTGACAAATCCTTTTTCCGTGGTCCACCAGAATCTATTAAGGAACACGTCTTATACGCTGCTAAATCTATGCAAAAGGGTGACTGGAAGGGTTGCTTAGACTATTTGAAGGCCGTCAAGACCTGGAATTTGCTTCCAAACTCTACTCAAGTTCTAGATGATTTGACCGAAAGAATTCAAGTCGAGACTCTAAAGACTTATTTCTTCACATACAGAAAGTTTTATGAAAAGATATCGGTCAAGAAGTTCTCTGAACTTTTCGGTTTGTCCGAAGAGAAGATCGTTGAAGCTATGGAGAAGATTATCACCGATTTGGAATTAGCTGTCAAGATTGATGACGAGAAGGCCTTTATCGTTATCGAGAAGGGTGATGAGATCAGCAAGTTGGAGGAAGTTGCTGTTAAATTGAACAAAGAAATTAGAGCCACAAAGGAACGTTTAAACCCATCATATCATAACAACCATCGTTAAGCGATATTAGGAATTAAAGAAAAAAAATAAAGCCAATTCCAACCCTGAAAAAAAAAAAACAACAAAAAAAAGCATATATTTGAACAACAAATTCAGAGACAAACCCTTAAGTAAACAACAAATTAGCAACATCATATAAAGTGAGAAATAATGAAGTTTTCAACTTACGATAGAGCATATACATCATATTTCAAATTTCTGACGTTTGTTTCTCTCCCGTCTCAGTTAGAGGACTGAAAGAAAAAAAAAGCATACTAATTTAAAAGGTTTCATTACTGCACTACCTTACAAGTCTTAAGGTTCCTTTTATTTTTTTTTTGGTATTTTTATTTTATTTCTAGCTTTCCTCTTGTTTCTTTTTTATATCATTATATTTTTTTTTCATTCTACCTTATTTACAATATGTGTACATATAGTCTTAATTATTATTAACATCAAAACATACTAATCTAACAGATTGGCTTCATTATTTGATGGCTAGGCTTAATATTTGATTATTTAACATGAATCACGTGGTACAGTTCATTAGCTATTAAAACAATTTAAATAATTACCCGCATTGAAAATTTTTTAGTTTCGGCAAAGAACTCGAACTCTCCATCGGCGATGAGGAAACCTGCGACGAGACCTTACCGTGATACGTAAAACTTGAATATTCGATACCTTTAATGTTGCTGGTCCATTGGATGTTTCTTTTCAGCATTGACATTAAAATTATAATTCGATAGATTCAATAAAAGAATTTCGTTAGTATTTCTTTTTTCTGTAAAGAGAGAGAACCACATTTAGAAGGCCTTCCTAACTCCTCCATTAAAAATAGACGATCTTTTATAGATACAGATAAGATTCGTCAAATCGTTGACAACAACAACAGAACCCGGAAATATAACGGCAGATAAACTCATTACCGTCACTAGGTTTTTAATACTTTTGTATTCCATCCATTTCAATTTCTGTTCGTACATTAAATTCGAAGAATTTTAATTCGAGTAAAAGGGGAAGTTTACCTTGTAATAAAGAACCAAACTATCTACAATATAGGGCGAACAATAATCTCTGATCATGTCTGCTTTATCTCCTGAAATTAATACCACGTTATCCAACCTAATCCTAGGTTTTGCATCAGCAGACAATACTGTAAGATCTGAAGCTGAAAGAACTTTGAATCAAGAATGGATCACGCCTGAAAATGTCGAGGTTTTATTGATATTTTTATCTGAACAAGCATCCTTTTCTCAAGATCTAACTGCATCTGCATTGTCTGCTGTGTTGTTTAGAAAATTAGCCTTGAGAGCACCACCATCTTCTAAAACCGTAATCATTGCTAAGAATATTACACACATTAGTAGTACTGCATTAAATCAAATTAGAGCAACATTGGTCAAGGGTTTCATGTCAGAAAGGCCTGCTTCTATTAGACATAAATTATCTGATGCAATTGCTGAGTGTGCACAGGAAGACTTGCCAGAATGGCCTGATTTACTACAAACTTTAATTGAGTGCTTAAAGAGTACTGATGAAAATTTCAGGGAATCCAGTTTCAGAATTCTAACTTCCGTTCCCCATATGATCAACAATGTTGATGTCGTACATGTGTTGCAAGTCTTTGAATCTGGTTTTACTGATGCTTCCGATCAAGTTAAAATTGCAGCTGTCACTGCCTTCGTAGGATACTTCAAACAACTACCTAAATCAACATGGTCAAAATTGGGTGTATTACTACCAAGTTTATTAAACAGTTTACCAAAGTTTCTTGATGATGGAAAAGATGATGCTCTTGCTTCTGTGTTTGAATCTCTCATTGAATTAGTGGAACTTGCACCAAAGTTATTCAAAGATATGTTTGACCAGATAATACAATTTTGTGATATTGTCATTAAGAATAAGGATTTAGAAACTGCCGCTAGGACTACTGCTCTAGAACTTCTAACTGCATTTAGTGAGAATGCCCCACACATGTGTAAAAATAATCAAAGCTATGCACAATCCATAATTACCGACAGTTTAATAATGATGACAGAAGTTTCCATTGATGATGACGAGGCTACCGAATGGCAGTCATCTGATGACACCGATGATGACGAGGAGGTCACCTATGATCATGCACGTCAAGCATTAGACCGTGTATCCTTAAAACTGGGCGGTAAATATCTTGCACCAACCCTATTCCAGTACTTACAACAAATGGTATCTTCCTCCGAATGGAGAGAACGTTTTGCAGCCTTAATGGCTTTATCTTCAGCTGCAGAAGGTTGTCAAGATGTTCTAATTGGTGAAATTCCTAAAATCTTAGACATGGTATTACCTTTAATTGCAGACCAACACCCACGTGTGCAGTACAGTTGTTGTAACATTCTTGGTCAAATTTCCACCGATTTTGCTCCATTAATTCAGAAAACTTCTCATGAAAGAATACTTCCAGCACTGATTTCTAAACTGACTGGCGATTCTGTCGACAGGGTCCAAACTCATGCAGCCGCAGCATTGGTTAACTTTTCTGAACATGCTACACAGGACATCATGGAACCTTACCTTGATGGTTTATTGACGAATCTTTTGAATTTGCTTCAAAGTAGTAAATTGTATGTTCAGGAGCAAGCTCTCACAACTATTGCATTTATTGCTGAGGCTGCAGAAAAAAAGTTTATCAAATATTATGACACTTTAATGCCTTTATTGCTAAATGTTTTAAAAGTCGAATCCACTGATAGTAACAGTGTCTTAAAAGGAAAGTGTATTGAGTGTGCTACACTTATTGCATTAGCTGTTGGTAAACAGAAATTCTCCGAACACTCGGTAGAATTAATCACTTTACTCGCTGGATTGCAAAATTCAACTATTCAAGATGACGATCCTCTGAAGTCATATTTGGAGCATGGTTGGAGCAGAGTTTGTAGAATAATGAAAGAAGAATTTGTACCTTTGTTACCATTGGTTATCCCACCACTACTAGAATCAGCTAAAGCAACGCAGGATGTCAGCTTAATAGAAGAGGAAGAAGCTGCAAACTTTCAACAGTATTCCGAATGGGATATTGTTCAAATTCAAGGTAAACATATTGCCATTCATACCTCTGTTCTCGATGATAAGGTCACTGCGATGGAATTGTTACAAGTATATTGTACTGTGCTAAGAAATAATTTTGCTTCTTATGTTAAAGATATCCTTACAGAAATAGCTATTCCGTCATTGGATTTCTATCTTCATGATGGTGTGCGTGCTACAGGTGCTGGATTGATTCCAAACTTGTTAACTTCTATCGTCTCTGCTGTTGGATTACAGAATGAAGAAGTTCTACAATTATGGCATATGGCCTCCGCAAAGCTAATTTTCGGTATTAACTCTGAACCAATGCCTGAGATCACCCAAATATACCATTCAGCATTAGTGGATGGTATTTCCATAATGGGAATGAACTGTCTTCCTGAAGACTCTTTAGCTCAATATACTAAAGGTGTCAGCTCTAACCTCTCTGAAGTATTTGAGCGCGTAAAATCTCGTCATAATGAAGGTGATGAGTACAATGAGGAATTTGAGGATGAATACGATGGTTTTACTGACGAAGACTTACTAGATGAGATGAATAAATCTTTATCTTCAATTCTGAAGTGTACTCAGGGTGCATACCTGCAACATATAGATTCAATCTGGTCTCTGATAACTACTTTCCTAAATGATTCTGAGCCTATGAATGTTATATTTGCTTTGGTAGCTATTGGTGACATGGTGCAGTATGGGGGTGAAAGAACCGTAACATTCAAAGATGTCATTGTTTCTAAAGTTACTGAATATCTGGTATCTCCTGATGTTAGTATACGTCAAGCGGCATCTTTTGTTATTGGAACATGTGCTGAGTTCGCACCAAATACTTATCACGATTTGTGTATACCATCACTAGATATATTATCACAAGTTGTTAGCATACCTGGGGCCATGTCAGATGAAAATAGAACTGCTACAGAAAACGGTAGTTCGGCTATTGCTAAAATTTTGTTCGCTTATAACTCTAACATCACCAATATGGATACACACATTGCTGGTTGGCTGAAAACCTTACCAACTCTTGAGGATGATGAAGCTGCTAGTTTCAACTACAAGTTTTTGAGCCACTTGATTGATGCCAACTACCCAGGCGTTTGTAGTGCAACTGCAATTCCTACCGTTGTAGACTACGTCATTCAAGCCCTATACAACAACTCCTTGAAAGGAAAATCTGCTACCGACGTTGTTAACTCTGTACGAAAACTATTGGGTACTATGAATCAAGCAGAGGCAATGTCGATTTTACAAGGTTATCCTGAACCATACATGGAAACTATCAAAACATGGTTTTCTTAGTTTAGTAATTGGAGGTTAAAATATATTTATATGTAATATATAAATCTGTCAATGATGTGCATAACTTAATAAGAATTCTGAAACATTTCTCCCGAAGGCCTAGAAATATAACTAAGGTTTTTCTATTTAGAATATAATACTCTGTTACATATTACCTTGCTACGAGACACTATTATTAACAAACAGAACATAGCAATTAGACATCTTTCATCATAATTAATAGATAATATTAATATTTAAACATATAAAAAGAACTCACAATCACATTATGTTTGTTTTCTTTTTTTGACAAACATAGAATTAAAAAAAAAATTACTGAATAAGTTAATGACACCCAATAGTTAATTTTAAACAAGGGCAAAACCAACACCTGCAATAACAGAGATAGTAGTGATTGCAGTCAAGACAACTTGGAACAAGTTGGTGCTGACATTGGAAGCACTGTTCTTCTTGCTGCTGCTAGTAGAGGAAGCAGAGGAAGAAGCAGAGGAAGAGGAGGAACCTGACTTAGCACTAGAGGTGACCTTAGCAGAACCAGAACTGGAACCAGAACGAGAAGCAGAGGCAGTTGAAGAACCAGATACAGCAGAACCGGTGTATGTAGCGGAATCGGTTGCAGAGTTGGTACCAATACTACCAATTTCTTTCAAAGCAGAAGCACAACCAGCACGAGTAGTACCACTTCTCAAAGAGGCAGAACCGCTGAAATCACAGTTGGACTTAGTACCACCCTTAGATTGGTAGTACAGATTCAAGACAAAGTTCAACTTCTCCTTTGGAGAACAGAAAGAATATGAACCATACTTACCAGTAGTACCGTTACCGGTGATACCACTACAATCAATTTCACCGCAAACATATCCGTAAAGATCTTGGTAATCGTCTTCTTCGACATCATCAGAAACAATACAACTGTTAGCATCATCCATACATAAACACAAATCCTTATTAGGAGTAGGTGGTAAATCTTCGGAGGCCATCCAGTACTTGTTAGATGTTGGGCAGGACAAAGAGGTTGAGGATGGAGAGTAAGAGGCAGTGTTTGCAATAGAAGGTGAAATGCTGTGAATTTGCTTAGAGTAATTGTTGAAGTCATCTAGAGTCTTAACATCATCGCCGTCAATGCTGACTAGACCGTAGTGGTTCTCTTCTTCGAAGTATAAGTAGACAATACCACCAGACCAGACGTCGGTCATTTGGTCACCGAACAGAGCTTGAACTTCTGTGAATGGTCTTGGACTAACTTCATTACAACCGTATTCAGAGAAGAATAATGGGATGGATAGGTTAGCGAATTCCTTAGTTCTGTCAGCATAACCAGACTTTTGAAGGTTGGAGTTACCACACCACTCGTACATGTTAATACCATAAAAGTCAGCCTTTTGGTCGTCATCACCACAAGCAAAGTAATCAGCAATGGCAACTCTAGTATCAGCATCGTCATTAGAAGAGTAACCGACAGGAATTTCTCTATAGTTCTTATTCTTGATATATTGCTTAGTGTCTCTGACGGCTGCCTTGACAAATGCAGATGCATCAGTGTTTGTAAAGTTGTTAGTGACTTCATTACCAGCGAAGAAACCTAGGACATTAGTGTAGTTAGCAAACATATCAACAACAGAGGTGTAACGCTCATACAGTTCCAAATCCCAAGATGGACTGTCTCTGTTAATAGAGGTTTTAGGAGCTGAAAGATCAGCAATAACGTAAATACCAGCATCATTTAGTGCTTGCATACATTGACTATGGTCAAGAGAGGTGTTAACAGCATAGACACGAATAACGTTGGTGTCTAATTGCTGCAGATATGGAATATCTCTAGAACAAGCAGAAAAGTCAGCTAATGGATCGTTGATAGTTTCACCAGCAGTTGCATTGGCAGTGTCAGCTTGGTAAGCAATACCTCTCATGTAAAATTGGGAACCATTGTTGGAGAAGAAAAATTTGTTACCAACAATTTCGATAGCCGGTAGATCATCAGCAAAGGCACTAGAAGCTAATAAAGCAGCACTTGCTGCAAGTGAGCCGATAGTCTTCTTCAAAAACATATTGACGCTTATCTTCTTTTATTTAGCAAGCTTAAAAATTCCAAAAGAAAACTTAAGAAAACACGTTATAACTAGAAAAAATTAAAATCGTAAATTTTATTTTATTTTTACAACCCTGGAAAAGTTTGTTAGACGTTTATATAATATGGGAACAATATTTGGTGAACGAATTTTTTGTTGTTTTCAAATGTAAACAAACCATCCAGAGGAGAAAATTAAATTAAACTAAAAAAAAAAATTTTTTTTCTTGTTTACTGAGCTTTTTGATAATCGCTCCTAACAATTCGCGTGTAAAAGAAAAAAAAAATAGGATCACTGAAAACAAAAAAAGAAATGATCACTTAAGAAAACGAAGAGAGGATGTGATAATCAAATCAAAGTTGTACGGGCCCCTCTTTCTAGATTAGGGATAATAATAAAAATAACGAGTTTTTACTTTTCATTCCTAATTGTCCCTTTATTACGCAAGTCCTATTATGTCGAAAAATCTCATATTTACCGCAATTTCCCGTATGTGTGTGTAGAAAACGGAAAACAAAACACAAAAAAATAAAGAAACTGACAAACAATTAATTATGGACTCATCAAGAAAAATAAAAAATAGGAAGACAAATAGGGTGACTGTATCCATTGGTATCAATCGGTAAAGGTTACTTGTATGTTAAAAGCAATTAAATAATAATTGTTTTTAGGTAACTTTTTTTTTTGCATTATCAGTTAATGATATAAAAAAATTTAAACAAATTATTTGTCTTGACTTTACAATATTTCTCCCACTCCCCTATGTTATTTTTTATTTTTTATTTTTTCTTCTGTTATCACCAATAGATGAAATTTAAAGGGTGTATGACTTTATTGATCATTAAAGGTTTTATAGTGTACCATTATTGGCTTTGTCCTTAGAACCGTAGCAGGTGCTCGAGTTCCAGTGTCATTATTATACTGATTTCTAGGCTGTACTATACCATCTAGAAAAGTACCCTTTAGTATAAGGTCTGTTCTTAATTCAATCTGATTGGCAAAATAAGGCGTTAGGAATGCGATGACTACCACAATCAAAATCAGTAAGAATATAAAGAAGTATAAAATGGTAATTTTTCGTCTTTTATTTAATGCCTTCCTTGAATATGGTCTTTTATAAATAATTGTATGAGTTGGTCTTAACCAGAATAAAAGCATCGAATGCCAATAATCAATGAACGGAAATAATGTTATTGGGCTTTGTATAGATAATAAAAAATGCCCTAAGAAAAAGTCGGCTGAGAAATAAGTCATCTCCATCGTCTTGACGATAAACTCTCTAAACGGTTGCAAGACAATCCTCCATCCAATTCCAGTGTTATGCCACCTTCCCGTCCACCAAGCCAAGTTTGTCTTATTATTTCTAAGCTCCTTAGTCAGCAATAAAATTGTTACCAATCTGAAGCTAACCAATTGTAAGTTAATACTTGTAATCAATAGCATCAATGTTCTAGTAAAACTCCACCCTTCTAAGAAGCACATTAGTTCAAAATCTAGCAGATAGATGATGACTGATAATATATGGGTAAATGATGCTATTATGTTTCCAGAAGATTTAAATAATAACAGGGATGTCACAGGATATATAAAAATGCTCATTAAAAACTGTAAAACAAGAATTAACATATTAATCACAACCGGTAGGTAAGCCACAACTATAAGCCTCAGAATAGAGTTGGATTTTCTGGGCTTCCTGACTCCAGTTTGAGCGTTGATAAATATATATGCTGAAAAATCGAAAAATAGGACAATAAAACTCAAAAGAATTTCAGAGAAGAAGATGTTCCACATTCTGGTTTTTGTTCCGAACACTGAATCTTTTTCTGAAATATCATCGATAACCCTATTTTTATACCCTGTTATTCTTGCACGATTATGTTTTGTATAGGCCACCCACGAATCCTTTTTAAATCTACTATTACCAGTGAACAACCATTTTAGATAATTCCTGTAGTCTAAGAAGAAATCAATGAAGGAAAACTGATGTGGATTAAATAGAAATGGAGCGAAACACAGGGATATTACTGTTATCCAAAACCATAATAATGACGATAGCCACATCGACGTTGTTGCGAACAATAACATCAAGAATATCTGTATTCCGGTATAAATGGATATGACTGAAAAACGTGAATATAATAGTGCAAATTTAACTCTGTTGATAGCGAAGCCTCTTCCAGTAGGGATATACTTTGCATCACCAAATGTCATGTTATTTAATAGGGAACTAGAATAAACTTGACAAACAAATACTTCAAACAAAGGTGCCATAGATAATAAATGCAGAATAATTCTTGATGTGGATCTTAAGATACCCTTCTCTAATAGCTCCTGTACAAGTAATGGTGCAAAGGCAATGAAAAACACTATAAAAATTGAAAATACAAAAATAGCAATCCAATGTAGTGCGGGCATTAAATTGTAGCAGCCTAAAGGTAATTGTAGGCTAGTTATTGATTTATTCTTATCGTAATGACATTTAATTGTTTCATGGTTTATGGCGCCCAGATTTAGCAGTAACAAGAAAAAGAGCTGTAGAGAGATAGAAATAAACATGTTATTCAAATGGAAACCAGGATGAGCATAAAAGAAAGAGAGGAACCTATCTATTGGTAACTGTGTACCTAAATAATAGTATTCCCGCGATAACAACTGCTCTCCCATTCCGGCACCAATTTTAGTTGTAAAGTTTAATATTGAATTAAATCCTAGATCTCTGCCTTTCCCACATTGATAGTAGTCACTGTGTTTGATTTTACCACCTCTACAAATTGCATTCATACCTCCATATATATCTTCATTTAAATGCAGGCCCTTTTGTGCCTTGGACAAGCCCCCCCTTGTTGTCATGAAGATACCATTGATAAAATCTGGGTGTCCATAATGCAACTTAGCTCCTATTTCCGCTAATGTTCTAGCAAAAAGAGTACCAAATGTCTGCTCTTTGCCTGCTGCAATATCTCCGAGAACACCCACATTTTCTGAGAATATATACTCTCTTGCTCCTACAATAGCAACTGGTGGAGGCTCTTCTTCGTACTCGATTCCTGGAATATAAGGTATTATGGTGTTGATTGAAAACTCCTCAAATTCTCTCAGAATTGATCGTATTTTCAAGCATTCTTCCAAATAATTATCCTGGTTTGCGTCAACTACTTGAATGTATTCACCACGGTAAAATATTATTGAGTGATTTTGATTATCTGATTTACCGTCGCCCAATATTGGGTTTCCTGATAGCTTTACTTTATATATCGGCTCTCTTAGTCCTGTCTTTTTATTAGCTTGAGCATAACCATTGGTTAAACAAGAATAATATACTTCGTCCGTTCCTAGTCGATTTTCTACTAAGAGGTAGGAGATACAGATATTTGGATAAGCCTTTAATAACAATTCTGTTCCTTCAAGCTCCTCCTTGTTAAACTCTGCATATCTTTGCATGGCTACTACCATTTTGAATTTCCTGTTAGACATGATTTCTAGTGCTTTGTCATATGAATTGGAACCGATATAAAAAGAGGACACTGGGGAATTTTCGACATTATAAAGTAGTTTTATTGCCTTTGCATAATTCATAAACCCAGAAACTGTGCGGTATAGGGTTTGTGACCTTAGTGATGCCCATATTCTGGTTCTCAGTGTATATATACTCTCGGATGAACAGAATCCGAATACTCTAAAAGGCATGTCTTGTATTTTTTCTCTGATCATATCGGCTTCCTTGATATTATCGGACTTATTCGTTGTGTCCACATTCTCTAATATATCCTCTACTGGTAAACAATACTGAGAATCGTTTATCTTTTCATTAGCTGCTTTTCGTTCTACACTTAATATCTTGGTGTCCTTAACATAGCAATCCCACTCGTGTGGATGTAAGTATTTCAAGTATTCCAAGACTGTAATTTTACTATGGTCGGTTTCCTCTTTAATAATTTCCCTTAAGTTGAATAAGATCTTTTCAGAATAATGTGGAATCAGAACAGTAAAGCTTGGTATACAATCCACTGGTACTGGCTCTAGTATCGGCGTCGATAATGATTGTGCAAAGAATGAAATTCTTCTTTTAGCATCTGAATCTTTTGGGAAAAAAGATAGTGATTTGAATGTGGAATCATCCTGTGCTATGAAGAACGTTGGAGATCTTAGTGTCGTGGTATCTGCAGTCATCGAGTTCACTTTTTGGAATAGTAATTTTTGAAGATGTTCAATTGATATCAAATGTTCGCGATACATGGAAACTACTATTGCATTCCAAACTTGAGAAATTACAACTTTTGGTTTATATTTCATATCTATCTCGGGGTTGGCCAATAATTTTGAGTATAGCCGCTTTGGCAGCCTGGAATAAACGTTCTTCCAAGGCATTAGGCTTGAAAGACCTAATGAAAAGGATAATACAATTGAAAATATACAATTGCAGATAATATACCATAGATAGGTATCCAAAAAAAACAAGCATAAATCAGAAAGCAAGATTAAAATTAAAGTTAATGTGGCTTGCATTCTACAGAGACCCGTACCTAATATTACGTCACTTCTGCATCTGCTCATATCCAACACAGAAAGTACTCTAATTGGATCCCTTATTGATAATGTAAGGAAAAAATAAGATTCTATGTATTTTGCAAGGAATACAAACAGCCATAGTCCTATTGAAAATAATCTGCTTCTTCCTGATAACTTAGGGAAGGAAGCCGTAAATGTTTGCGAAGAAACGTAACGTCGCTTATTGTTGCATTTATTCAGATAGCTTCCAAATAAACCTCCTAGCGGCTGGATAGCAAAAAAAAGAGTAGTGATAATAGCAGTAATAAACTGACAAATTGACAATATATAAGCCGATTGTGACTGAACATCGAGATCAAAGAATCCAAATATGTAAATTGACGGTCCGAAGTTAATTAATAGGCAAAATATCAATCCTAATATTCGCTTAGTTAAACGCTGTGCACCCGGCCAAGCTCGAGGAACAAATTGCCATTCAAATATAGTGGCGAATATCTGAATGAGGCAAGTGATTGTCCCACCAAATGCCATTACCGATAATCTTGCTTGTTTTGTTGGTTGATTGTTGACCAATTGAACGTAGTTTTTTGTATATAATGTAGGAGAATTGAAAGATGTGAAAAACCAGAACGGTGCCAAATGAATAATCCAGAATCTATTAAAATTTGTGATGCAATGCATCCAACTTCTTGTTTCTCTATATGTTTTGTAAAAGACCTTTTCCCACATAACATTCTTCAAGTATATATATCTTTTCTCCTTTGGGATATCTACTAGACGCTTACCATCTATAAATCTAATTCTTTCAATGCCTTCTGGGTACCAGAATAATTGATTGATATCGTCGTATCCAATGGTATTTCTATGGTCTTTTGGCCTTTTTTTCCATTTTTGTTCGTGGTTTTTTCTTTCATACAACTGTTCTCTAAGGAAGTTGTATATGGGGGTCACGGTATCATTTAGGTAATTGAGTTCTATTTCTTCTTCTTTGGATTGGTTATACAATGTATATTCATCATAATCCCAGGCGCATTTGAATATGTAACATAAGCATTCCGGTGTAAATCGCAGTTGGTTTGCCTCTCCCCAGCATAGCAAATATAAGGCAATCTGCCTAGCCATCTGATATGGGGTCAGTTGGTTCATCTTTAATTTCCATTTATAATCAGCGACTTTTATATTTGTCTTATCATCTTTTAATTGTTCTTGGCTGAAGATTACTTTTGGATGAGTGTTTGCAAATTCTTGCTCCCTTTTCTTCCACTGAGCTATCTGTTCAGCAATGCATACCCCTCTTTCTTTTGCAAGTTTCTCATTTCTTCTCTTTGATTTACCGTGTAGTTTCATATTTTGATAACCTAACTCCTCGTCTAGATCTAATTGAGCGGCAAAATACCATTTTCTAAAATTTGCATGTTCTCCGCCAATATAAGAGACATGTAAGGACACAAGAGCACTATGAGGGGTGGTTCTACTAGCACGGGAATCTAGTTGTGACAAGAATAAATGATACATATTAATCTTAGAGCTTTCTTGGAACCCAAATTTCCGTGACAAATCATCGAATAAATTCAGTAGATCGCTTCTTGTAATGGGAACTTCATCATCATTTGACCATGTCGGATACTCTAAACCTAGAAGTTCTTCAACAGTCTCAAGATTAAAGGGAGAATCACCCTCATCCTTGTCACTACTATAAATAGAGCAATCTGAAATATCCATTTACCTCAGATAATTTTCTTTATATTATTTTTCTGCTAAATTAATATTAATTATTTTTTTTTTTTTGGAAAGAGCTAAAAACAGATCTCAACTTGGTGATTTTATAAGCTGTTTATATACTTTTGTTCCTCGAGGAAAAAAGGGGGTGAGAGAGAGAAAAAAAAATAATTAGCCGCCGTTGCAACGTTTAGCCGCCGTTACAAAAATTAGCCGCCGAAAACTTGTCTACCCCACTTCCGAAAAATATATATATTTTCTTCTTAAAGTCCACGTTCCACGACCAAAACATAAAAAACAAAAATTACACGCTTCCAATTCTATAGATCACTATATACGCTAAAACATGACTGTTCCGTGAAGGAGTATTTAAAAGGTTTTTAAGAACAAACAAAAACTTACAAAATTCCGATCCGTTCCGAAAACAAAGTTTCTTTTTTTTTTTTTTTTTATTGCTTCGACTATTCTTAGCGGATGGGTTGAAGAGGCTAGAGCAAGCTGGAGGGGGGTGGGGGGGGGCTACAAGGTGTATACTAAAAGAATGTGGAAGGGTAAAGAATCGCGAAAAAATAAAATTCAACACTCACGAATTTCTTTCTTTTTTTTTTCTTATTACCACGTAGGTTTTAAGGGACGGGGTGTTGGAAAAGAAATCCAGTGACATAGTCGTAGCAAATATCTTAAAGAGAAGAAACGAAAAAATATTTTCGTAGAGGACAAGTTCAAGCAAGACAACAGATCAACACCAAAAAAAAAAATATAAATTCGTATTTTTCATAAAATTAAAACAGGAAAAAAGCGGTGACGTTTATATCCCGATAAGGGAATTAAAATGGATCTGCACGTAAGTCAGTCGTTTCTGGTAGAATTAAATTTTCGTGGCTATGCCTTCAAAGAGGCAAAGAGATCAAGGTACAAAAATTCAACATTAACTTTTCGCGTATCGTGCCAAACATAAGCCGTATAGTCCATAACACCCAAATCATATCAAGAGAAATAATGATACAAAACTAATGAAATGAATCAAATCATAGGGAAAGAAGGCGTGTTTTTTTATGATGAGAGTATCATATTTGATTGCACTAAATTATAACTGTAGTTTTTTTATCTTTGGAAGCCACTTTATTTTTATTTCAGGTGAAAATCGTGTTGATTTGCCTAGAGAAAAAAAAATAAAAAAATTCTAAGGAGAATGAGGGCAAAGCCTACCTTTTAATAACTTCATTGATCTACATCTCGTTAGAAAGTGCTCCAGTGAATAAAGATACTAAGGTATACTAATGGTATGATGCATAGCGATACTACAGCAAAAATAAAGAAGTAAAGAAAATTCTATCTGTACTTGAACTTCGAAGAATTTTTTTTTTTGGATCCAATAAATATAAGCTTCATATTTGCAAGAACTAAATTTTTCTTTCTCCTTTTAATTCAAGTTTCTTTATTTATAAAGAGGATATACTTTTAATCTAAAGTTTTATATTATTTTTTTTAATTTCTTACTTTCGAAATATACCATAGAACATAATAACAATTAAAAGCTATCTATTATTTAAAAAAATCGAAATAATATAATTCAAACGAGATCAATATTATCCAACTTAGTCATTCCTTTTTAATCTCGAGGTTATATTTATTTTAAAAAAAAAAAAATTAGATTTTATTGTTAAAAACAAGAAACTAAAAAATGCAATTTTCCAAGTTAATCACTGCCCTATCTGCTGCTGGTGCTCTTGCCGCTCCTGCCAACTTGCAACATAAGCATAACAACAAGCGTGATGTTGTCACCCAAACTGTGCACAACAAGGTCACAGTTACTGCTCAAGCTGGTTCTGCTGCTGCTGCTACTGTTCAAGCGGGTTTGTTGAAGGAAGACGTTGTCTTGGGTTCTTCTAACCAAGTTACCTCTCAAGCCGCAGCCGTCGAAGCCACTACCACCGCTGCTGCTGCCACCGAGGCCAACACTGTTGAAGCCGCTTCTTCCGCTCAAGCCGACACTGAATCCACTACGCAAGCTGCTTCCACTGGTTCTTCCACTACTTCTTCCAGCAGTGGTGCTTCCGGTAAGGGTATCACCTACTCTCCATACAACAATGATGGTTCTTGTAAGTCTGCCTCTGATGTCGCCTCCGACTTGGCCCAATTGACTGGTTACTCAATGATTAGATTATACGGTGTTGACTGTAACCAAGTCGAAAATGTTTTGAAAGCTAAGGCTACTGGCCAAAAATTGTTTTTGGGTATTTACTATGTCGACCAAATTCAAGCTGGCGTGGATACCATGAAGGCTGCAATCGATTCATACGGTTCTTGGGACGATGTTTACACTGTCTCCATTGGTAACGAATTGGTTAACAGTGGTCAAGCTACTACTGACCAAGTTGCCCAATATATCGCTACTGGTAGATCTGCTTTACAAGCAGCTGGTTACACTGGCCCTGTTGTATCTGTTGACACTTTCATTGCTGTCATCAACAACCCAGCCCTATGTGAATACTCTGATTACATGGGTGTTAACGCTCACGCATACTTTGACCAAAATACTGTTGCATCAGATGCTGGTCCATGGGTTTTGCAACAAATCCAAAGAGTTTGGACCGCTTGTGGTGGTAAGAAGGATGTTTTGATTACCGAATCTGGATGGCCATCCCAAGGTGAAACTTTGGGTGTAGCTGTTGCATCCAAGGCTAACCAAGAAGCTGCCATCGCATCTATTGAAGATACTTGTGCCAATGATGTCATCCTTTTCAACGCCTTCAATGATTACTGGAAGGCTGATGGTGCTTACGGTTGTGAAAAATACTGGGGTATCCTCTCTAACTAAGTTTGAAGTATGCGTTAGTGCATGAACTGCATTACGACTATAAATTTATTCTTTTTAAACATTTTCTTTCTATATATTTCATGAATTCCAAAAATTAAAAATTCAAATTTCGTTTAGTTTCATTATATTTCACCATACTTTCAAACTGTCAAATTTTGTTTTTTTCGTATATATTTCCTGATATAAGAATATTCTATTTAGGTTTTTTATACCCTGTATCATTCAATACTGTTGATCAGATAGCCATGATAAATGTTTTAAGATATTAAAAAAATTTGATATAGGAGCCCTTATTTAATTATCATAGGTCTATCAGCAGAGTTATGCGACCGTAATCTGTCAGGATGATCTAAATATATATGATCGAGATTATTCAAAACATCGTACAAGATAATTCCCGATAGCTCCTCATCGGTGTATTTGAACAATGGCTTCGTGACCATTCCGTCAGATGTTGCCATAGAAATAACTATCTTTATTTTTAAAAATTCCTTTTGGCCAAGTCCAAACTTCTGATGCAAACGTTCCTTTGTTTCAAAAAACAGTTCGCCAGGAACTAAGTTAAATAGAAAAGAGACACCATGTTTGTTTTGGGGATCCTTGAAATATTGGCTGACAATAACCAATTTACCATCAGTCACAGGAACAGTACCATCTGTAGCTGACACTAAGTCTTCTTCATAATTCATATTTATATCTTGTTCTGACCCCCCAGAAGACTCCTCCAATTTCCTTACCAAAGCTGCTTCATCTGGCAACACACGTCCAAATACTAAAGATGATTTGCTTACATTTTTAAAAGTATTATCCTCAAAAAGTACGTTTTGAAACTGAGATCCATGGTTAGTCCACAATAAAATATCCTTTCTATCCTCGTCCTTAAACTGGACCTTCTTCTGAGCACTATCCAAAAACTCATTTATAGTACAATTATATGGAACTTCAAATTCATAGCAGTTGAAATGAATGTAACTCCCTTGCATCCAATATAATTTAACAGATCTTAAATGTTCTAATTCTCGTAATGGCATATTCAACACCTCATATTCAAAAGGGGGTATTTCATCACAATTATAATCCTTCAGTAAATAGTCATTTAAAATTGACTTTGATTTTAATGGGAATCTGCCATTTGCATATATCGCATAAAATTTCAGATATTCTGGATCAACTGAAACATATCTAGCAGCTGCCTTAGCCAGTTCGGTGGAATGAATATATGCTGAAACCCACAAAGAAAATGCTTCAGGATACGAGGAGCCTGATCCAATACCGTCACTATTTGTTCTTGAGAATCTAATTTTAACCCTATGCCTCAAATATTGGTAAAACTCCAGGCTATTCGAACATGGGGGATAAACTTGAGATTTATCTTCTGGATCTGCGTTCTCATTTAAGTTATCAAAAGCTATTATATCTCCAGTTCCTAATTCTGCTGGGTAAAACTCATCATTCATTGACAGCTTTTCAATATGACCTGGTTGAACTTCCTCATAAAAGGTTCTATCCACGTCATCCCCAGTAACCATGTTGATAATATCAGAAAGCTGCAGTAACTTTTCCATATGATTCATTGTGCAATAGCCAAACCCTGTTAGCTTTTGTTTTGACCTTGAAAAAGCTTTCAAAAAAACTAAAATATCAGAGTTATCAACAGACAGATGTGGCTGAAATTCTGGAGGAACCAAAGCCTCTATATTGTCCCTCATTTTTCTAATCAGGGCTGTTGACATTTCAATATCGTCAATATGCCCATTTTTCTTTAGCGTACTTAAATATTTCAAGTCCAGGTAAGGTTCTTCAACAAAAATGTCAAGCGAAGACACTGGTGCCTCATCACTTGCAGCAAGGGCCTGATCTAATGTTATATTATCCCCCGTAGTTTTGATGATTTCTTCAGGACGAAGTGTGTTATTCCTTCTATAATTCATTCTCCAATATCTAACCTCTCTATTGTACGGGATCTTTAAGTGTTCCTTTATGTCATCAAAAAGATCTTTCAATTTGGCTGTTCTTAGCACTTTCATACTTAAACTTTCATTAGTACCTTTATTCAAGTCCTGGGAGAAAAACCCATATTTTTCATGTTGGCATAAGTCAAAACCTTGATATTCTATGAAGTCTTCCATTGTGTACGCACGAATATTTACATATAAATGTGCCTCTCTTATCTCTCTTTCTCTTTCTTCTATTTCTTTATTTTCTTCCTGAACTCTTGTTATGACATGTTCAGGGACATCATTTTCAGTAACAGGTTGTAGTAAGTCTTCTTCTCTATCAGCCCTGATATAAACCAGCATGTACGCACTAGTATGCCTAGCTAAAACATAATCCTGATATGCCTCCCTTGTCATAGTCCTCAATTTATCTTCAGGTAGAGCATCTAATCCGAAATTTTCGTCAAAAACTTGTTTTTTGGTTACTTTCCAGACTCTTTCGTCATCGAATCTGTACCAAACATCCTCCAAACCTGGTTTAATTAGTGTATAGTAGTGACCAGTTGATATATCACCAGCATGGACTAATACACCATGTAGTTTGTACACAGATGACTGTTCTCTTGAAGGGTTATCATCTGATTGATCGAGATAAGGAGACAAATCAATTGATTCCGGGAATTCATATTTATCATTTACTTTAATCATTTGATCATAGTTGAAGTCATATTCAAATCTCTTAAGTTGTAAGTGTAAAACAGGTGGCAAAGCTTCAAATATAACACCCTTTTCAGCATCTTGCAAACCATATTCTTGAGCCTGATATTGATTCTCACCATTCAACAATTCAATTTCAATGTAGTTATCGAACGATTCTTTCAACCCTTTCATACCCTTTACGTTCAGTTGCAAATCCCAGAAATCTTCAACCCTTGAAGATTCGTAGTTAACGTTGATACATTTAATGTAACTCTTCATTTTACCAACAAAGATCTCATTAAGTTGACCTTCAACAGCAGTACCTTTCATTCTATTTTCTAATCTGTCCATTAGGATTCTGTTCAACTCCTGAACATCGTGTTGAGTGAATGCCTCAACGCTATCCCAGCCAAAGGACCTTGTCAGCTCCAAGGTATCCAGAGGGTACTTAGAGACTTGCAACTGATAAAAAGATCTTTGTAAAGCTAATGGTACACTATTGTTAGGACTTTCATTTTCTGTGGGTATCTGGTAAACGAGTTTTCTGAAATATTTGGTGAAATAATAAGATTGTAAGAGGGAGTTCAAGTAGCAAGTAGCACCTTGGTTTTTGAAGCCCACATAACCCGTGACTTTCTTAGAGTCGTAATTAATAAAGTTATGCCATAATACCCCCGTTGAGTCCTTCAATATCCTCACGAAAACTGTTATATTTAGTTGATCGTCATTCAAGAACCCCTGAGGTCTTCCCTTAGAAGGGTACTTAAGATGACTTAGGTCAATGAAGTTAGCAAAGCCCCAGTCTGTGTCTAGCGAGTTGAAACGGTGGTTAGACTTATTTAGCATGTATACTTCAGAGTCCTGACCTGGCCTAGACAACGCAATGGCGAAGTAAGCACAACAATACCAATCTGGGTCTACTGGTTCCAGTTTCCCAGTGGTTTCGTTCAATTTCTCCTCACCATGAGGCTCTAAATATATGGCCAGCCCTTTATTATGGTTACCTTGCGGAAACAGTAACACATCCCATTCAAAATCACCAATTTTATTCCTGGGAGAGACATATTTATGTTCTTTCAACTCCGACCAGTTACTGATAGTCCACGTGAATGCTCCTTCAGCAACAGCCTCTTGCTCTTCTTCTAGAGGAGGCAATGCCTCATCTATACTCTTACCAATATCAACAGAATCACCTACTTGTCCAGTTTCCGTAACTTTCTGACTCATGGATATAGGTTTTCTTTTTTTTTTTTTTTAATTTTATTACCTTTTTCTAAACTTTTGGAGCCCTATAATTAAATTTTTATTTATTATAATATTTTTTGGTTCTCTTAATATAAGTACTCTATAGATAAAAGCCAATTCCAAATCGATTAGATCAATACTGTTTTCAATCAATATAAAACTATTCTAGGCTCCTCTTCTCCCTTTAGCACTGCGATGAGTCCCTTGAAATACCTCTAACACACAGAGAGCCCCATTCATTGAGCCCTTTTTTTTTTTTTTTTAAAATACTAATAAACGTTACCCTGCAATTTCACAGATATTCTTTTTAACTTAAATATCTTGAACGTACAGAAACACCCGTACAATCCATGCTCCCTGTTTTTAAGTTTGTCATTTGGTTGTCTACGGCAGTTTCTCTTTGCACATCACCTTGTTATTTACCCGGAATCCTATTGTGTTGCCGTGGTGTCGAGGTGTCGCAGCCGTAGCCATAGCCATAGTCATAGCCATAGTAATATCATAGTTATATCACTTATATCAATTAGATACTCTTAACATTGTTATCAATGTTGTAGATATGTACATGAATACATCTAAAGACTCTCTTGTTCAGAGGTTGTTCGTAGGGAAATGGATTGTGTGATGGTACGATGGCATGTGGTATAACGTATCAAGTCATCGCATGCGATGCCCTTATAGGTTCTTCCCTAACATCGTATCGACTCGATTCCCGCCCCTCAAAAAAAAAAGAAAGAAACTGACAATCCATCTAATTAAACAATTATAATCTAATATAAAGCTATAATGTTACACAACACAGGGGATAAACTTAAATATTTATATATTAGTTAAAAAAACAACAACAACAAGAAGATATATACAGATTATCATACCTACACCCCAAAAGCTTAATACAAATGAAGGCTTTAGTTGGGTTGCAGAGTGTGTTACTGAGGAGTGGTGTTTCGATCGCTAGGAGGTCTCTTCTTCCCGTATTATCAAGGAATGCCGTGAGGTATGTCTCGAGTGAAATTCAACAGAAGGACAAACAGGCTGGTGAGTCTAATACAGCCACAGACACAGGTGTTATCCACAAGAGTGAGCAAGAGACGCTGATATACTTCGATAATGTGTATCCCAGGGCTACATCCGTCTGGAACCCGGCACTGTGGTACAATTTATTGCTGCGGAACCAGTCCAGGGAGAGTGTACGAGAGAAGATCAAGAATTTTGCTAGTCCACCAGACAATCAGATCCCCGGGCTGCAACTGAGGTCTACTATTCCGGTGAAAAGAGACGGTGGTGTCTTTGCTACTTTCTTGGTACCCTTCAACCACACCAAGGCTGAGGTGAACAATATGATACAAAAGAATACAACACAGGAGTCTAGTAAGTCTCTTTTCTCCTACTTCACTAGGGCAACGGCTTTCCCTGTAAAGGGTTCGCCCTGGATAGAGGACCTGAGAAGATTACCAAACACTACAGTTATAGTCAAGTCTCAGGGCCCTCCACTAACAGAGGAAGAAATATACTCTTTATTCAGAAGATATGGTACAATTGTTGATATCTACCCACCTTCCGACCAAAGTAAATACTATAAGATTAGATACAGATCGTACAGAGGTGCTATATGTGCTAAGAACTGTGTTTCTGGTATCGAAATTCACAATACCGTCCTTCATCTCCAATACGAGACTATTGTTAAAAGCCATCTAATTAGTAATTTCTATGTCAATCACACCAGAATAGCTATACCTATAACTCTTGCTTTGTTATCTATTTTGGCTGTATTGATCTTTGATCCTATAAGAGAATTCTTCATTGAACAAAAAATTACTCATCAGTACCAATTCTCATGGGATAACAGATACTTCAAAGAGATTAAGAAGTTAACCTCTTCTACCATGTCATCCTTCAAGAATTACTGGGGTTATGACGACAACAATATTTCCAAGAAGCACCTGTGGGAAGAACGTATTGAAAAAATGGATGATTTGAAGATGTGGCTCGAAGAGAATAATAATACTTTTGTTTTAATTAGAGGGCCAAGAGGTTCAGGTAAGCACGAACTTGTAATGCAGCACACTCTTCACAAAAGAGATAATGTCTTATATATAGACTGTGATAAGTTGATAAAATCCAGAACGGATTCAAAGTTTTTAAGGAACGCCGCTAGTCAACTTGGCTACTTTCCAATATTCCCATGGGTGGATTCTGTAACTAGTGTAGTAGATCTAACTGTTCAGGGTTTGACTGGCCAAAAGAGTGGTTTATCAGAGACTAAAGAATCTCAATTTAGAAATATGTTAACAACATCACTAATGGCTGTAAGAAGGATCGCTTTGAAGAATTATAGGGCCACTTTAACAGAAGGCGATGGCGATATTAATATCAAGGAAGAGGATTATTTACAACAACATCCTGAGGCTAAACCTGTAATTGTCATTGATCGTTTTGAAGGTAAGGCAGACATTAATAGTTTTGTCTATAAGGAACTAGCTGATTGGGCAGCCATGTTAGTTCAAATGAACATTGCCCATGTAATTTTCCTAACAGAAACTGTGGCCGCTAACCAGAGACTATCAGAATCACTTCCAAATCAAGTTTTCAAGACAATGATTCTTTCTGACGCTTCTAAAACCAACTCCAGGAACTATGTGTTGTCTGAACTAGTTGAGCACTTGAATGCTAGTAAGAAACGTGCACAAGCAGAAAGGGCTAAAGATAAGAATGATGCTAATGACGAAACAGATGAGAAATCTAAGTTTGATGAACATGATCCAAGAAGTGTACTAACTGACAAACAAATAGAGGAAATTGAAGAGGCACTTGAACCATTAGGAGGAAGAATGTTAGACCTACAAGCGTTCGTCAGAAGAGTGAAATTCGGCGAAGAACCGAAGGAGGCTCTCGATAAAATGGTAGAGCAATCCTCAGAACAGATTACACAAATATTTTTAAGCGACAAGATTGAACCATTGAAGAGTGCTCAAGCTTGGGAACTAATAGATTTGTTAAGTGAAAATGATCAAGTTTATTTCCACGACATTGTCTTCCGTCCACTATTTAAAGCAGCTCCGGAGTCAGGTATCCTCGAACTAGAAAATAATGGATTAATTAGTGTCTCAAGGGATAGAGGTGTACCTAGAGAAATAAGACCATTTAAACCTCTGTACAGAGCTGCATTCAAATATCTAATTAAAGATAAGGACTTACGAACTATATTGATGACAAGGTATCATCTGAGGATCATCAACTTTGAAACTGGAAGAATCAAGAAATGGGAGGAAGAACTCCGTGCCCTTGGTAAAGTAAACGACCAAAAGCTTTTCAGAAGTAGATTAGATTATCTATCTAAAAAGATCTCCACCAGCAGTGAAGTAATTGATAAATGTGAAGGAGAAATTAAGAAACTCTCAGATGATTCAAAAAAGAAATAAAAGCGTTATATCCTTTTACACCTTTAAATAATATTCTAATTATATGAAGTAATGATTTTAAATTAATTGTTTTCTTTCTCCACTGTCACTAATTAAAGTACAGACATCTTAGTGAATTATCGATTTTGTTAATCTATAAAAATAGTCTATCACATTTGTATATAATAGTAGATCAATCGCAAAGAGGTGGCCGTACCAAACATGTATTTCATAGCAAACTTTATACCAAAAAGCAATCAGTAACGAACAAAATATGTGTAACCAGCAACAAATAGAAACCCAATCAAAACTGATTTTAATATAGCTAAATAAACTATGTAAAGAAAGCCATTTTACAAAATGTTTTTTTTTTTTGAGTGTTTTAAAGAGAGAAACACTTGGGCGTTCATATGATTTCTGTGGTACTTTCTATGAAGTTATGAAAATCAATACTGTTTGTATTAACCGTAATTCTGTTCATTAAAGAATATGAACTTATAAAATATATGTAGTAAAAATGGCGATGCTATTACGGCCGCTATTTGAACAGTCCATAGTAAATCTTTTCAAGGCTGTGACAAGATTCCTTAGTGTTGTGTAAGAATATTAATTTTACTTTTAATGATAATTTTTATTGCATAAGCCAATAGAGAACACTTAAAAAACCCCACTTTTCAGAGAGTTACTGTTTTTGAATATCTAACTTTCTAAGAGTTGAATTGTGTTGCATGAAAGGTCATCGAAGCTTTTGTTATATGGACTACGGCCGATAAATGTTGGTAAGATTTTCAATATGCCCTTTTTTCTCGAGCAATTACATTACTTTTTATTTAACAACGTAGCACAGATAACCCTCTCCATTCTGATTATCAATTAAGGGAGGATGATGCGGGGGTTATCCGTACCATCTTATGCTATGTTTAGTATTTAGTTCATTTTAATAAGTTCTTGGCCATGTACTCCACTTCCTGCCTATCATGATAGCGCAAGATTAGAAATATTCAAGAAGTAGAAATTTACATACTAAAGTAAAATTGAACACTATTCTCTTCAGAATTTTAAAACATATTTAAATGCACTATTTCGATGTTAATTGTTCTTAACAATTATTCACATAATTACTGATTGCGTTATTTGTAATACTGTAACACATTAAATAATAAAAGATGTTTATAGCTAGGTATGCAAGGCAGAGTCCAAAAATTGTACCATACGCTGTTGGTGCTATTGCCATCGGTGTAGGTGTAGCTTTTTTGAGTTCTGAGGCTTCAACTGTAATTAATGATAGTTCGAAGGCTTTCAATGGTGGATGGAAGTGGATTGATCTGGAACTCGAGAAAGTCGTTGATGAGTCACATGACTCTAAGAGATTCATCTTTAAGTTACCTACCGATGACTCTGCCAGTGGTTTAAAGCTGGCATCTGCCTTGTTGACTAGGATCAAAACTCGCTTTGGGTTTCCTATTATTAGACCTTACACTCCAATAAATGACATGGAGGATAAGGGTTACATTGAGTTCCTTATTAAACATTATGAAGGTGGGAAGATGACGGACCACTTATTCAACATGAAACCTAAGGACACCTTGTCTTTCCAAGGTCCAATTGCGACATGGGAATGGAAGGCTAATTCTTATGATTCATTAACTTTGATTGGTGGCGGAGCAGGGATCACTCCATTGTACCAATTGATTCGCAATATCGCAAAGAATCCAGAAGATAAAACTAAGATTAACTTATACTACGGAAATAAAACTCCAAATGACATTTTGTTAAAGAAGGAATTAGACGAAATTCAGAGAAGATACCCAGACAAGGTTAAAGTGACATACTTTGTTGATAATGATCCAACTGGAAAATTTGAAGGTAATGTTGGCTACATCACAAAGGACTTCTTAGCTGAAAATGCTCCTGGCCCGACGGAGAATACTATAGTCTTTGTTTGTGGTCCACCACCTCTGATGGACAGTATCTCTGGTCAAAAGAGGAATATGTTCATGCAAGGTCCTTTGAATGGTGCATTGAAAGAACTTGGCTACTCGTCAGATCAAGTGTTCAAGTTTTGAAATTTCAGATACTAATTTAATGAAAAATGACACATGTACGATTCTCATCTTTTAACAGTAAGTTTTATATAAAGGCTGATACTGACTTTATGACTTATGTAAAAAATATAATACCAATACACGTGACACCATATAGAAGGAATAATCATTTGAACCCATCTAAATTAGTAGAGGAACTTTATCTATACGTGGAAATAGACTATTTAGCAATATTATCTGACATCTATAGCATCTGGAAGCCAGGGAGGGCTTTCGGACATGTTAGCAACTACGATGATGACGAATTTTTTGCTTAGCGCATATATATATCGAAGAAACCCATTTCGTCTTTAGACGGCTACAGCTGATAGTGCAATCATAACATTCAATGATTTATCGATTTGATAAAAACTGCCTCTAACTACTTGTCAAGCTAATGATGTTTAAATTTCGTTCAATGGCCAGCGCGGTTCTTACAGTTACAAGTATTGATTCATATGCTACAGCTTCGTTAGTCATTTACACTGTAGTATATTTAAGTGTTTCTAAAGCAATTGCTAATTAGAAATGCCAGACACCCCATTTGAATTGCTGATTGAATTATTAATCAATCAGCATAAAAGACGTCATTTCTATTAGAATCCACAGTTTCGTTTTATTTTTACGAAGAAATGGCCGTACACAGGATGTTTATTCGTTTTTTTTTTTAATTTTGGCACCTTGCTTTTTCTGTTTGAATTATATGCTGGAGACAATATCTAAACTTTAAGAGAACAGCTATTGTGTGTAGCTCATCTCCTTCTACTGTATTGTTAAATTAGGTATCTAACTATATATAAGATATTAACAGAAGTAGCTTTTCTTAACGTTAATTGATTTCACATGAAATCTTGAGTATTCCAACTGCTCAGAGCAATATAGTTAAAAAAAAACAACAAAAAAACACAACTTTGCATAATGTTTTTGAGTCGTATCGGCAGCAGAAACTGTATATCTGGTAAGCTATTAACTACGGTTAAATCTACTTTACCCCAGAGATCGGTAATATATAATTCATTGAGCTCATCGCGAATTTCTGGGGCTAACAGAAACTTTAGTTCCTATCGTCTTCCAAGGATCAATTGTACTGCAAACAATAGTAACTTGGTAGTAACATTGAGGCGGAATGTGTCTTCCACTCCAAATCAAGCGAAGGTCGCCAAACCAACTGACACTAAAACAGAGAGTAACAATACTGAGAAATCAAAGACACCGAGTATATCAGAACTGAAGATTATGAAGGATCTCTTTAAGTATATCTGGCCTAAGGGTAATAACAAAGTTAAAATAAGAGTCATAATCGCTATATCTCTTCTTGTTGGTGCAAAAATCCTGAATGTTCAGGTACCGTTTTTCTTCAAGCAGATTATTGACAATATGAATGTGGATTGGTCAGACAGTACGATAGCTCTACCCGCGGCGATTGGCTTAACAATTATATGCTACGGTCTTGCTAGATTTGGTGCTGTGTTATTTGGTGAGGTTAGAAATGCCGTTTTTGCTAGAGTTGCCCAAAACGCTATCAGAAATGTGTCCTTGCAAACTTTTCAACATTTGATGAAATTAGATCTCGGTTGGCATTTAAGTAGACAAACCGGTGGTCTTACCCGAGCAATGGACAGAGGTACAAAAGGTATATCTTACGTTTTAGGTGCTATGGTTTTCCATATCATACCTATTACATTTGAAATTTCTGTTGTCTGTGGTATCCTTACCTACCAGTTTGGCGCCTCATTCGCAGGTATCACGTTTACTACAATGTTATTATACTCGATCTTTACTATTCGTACCACAGCTTGGAGAACACAGTTCAGAAGAGATGCAAACAGGGCTGATAATCAAGGTGCAAGTGTAGCATTGGATTCGCTAATAAACTTCGAAGCTGTGAAATACTTCAATAATGAAAGTTACTTAGCAAATAAGTACCACAAAGCGCTAATAAATTATAGGGACTCACAGATTAAGATTGCTCAGTCATTATCGTTTTTAAATTCCGGACAAAACCTGATATTTACTACTGCATTAACAGGTATGATGTATATGGGGTGTACTGGTGTTATAGGCGGAAATTTAACTGTTGGTGATCTTGTTCTAATTAACCAATTAGTGTTCCAATTATCTGTCCCGCTAAGTTTCTTAGGTAGTGTATACAGAGATCTAAAACAGGCGTTGATAGATATGGAGTCTCTTTTCAGACTGAGAAAGAACAAAGTTAGCATACAGAATATCCAACAACCAAAAAGTATCTCAAAGGCGGACGGTCCTTTTGAGATAACGTTCGAAAATGTTACCTTTGGTTACGACAACCAAAGAAAAATTTTGAAGAATGCTTCGTTTACTATTCCAGCTGGTATGAAGACAGCCGTTGCGGGGCCCTCTGGTAGTGGTAAGTCCACTATCTTGAAATTAGTCTTCAGGTTCTACGATCCAGAAGAAGGTCGTATTTTGATCAATGGTGTAGATGTGAGGGAGTATGACTTAGACCAGTTGCGGAAGGTCATTGGTGTTGTTCCACAGGACACTCCGTTATTTAACGACACTATATGGGAAAACGTAAAGTTTGGTCGCATCGATGCCTCTGATGAAGAGATCACAAAAGTCATCGACAAAGCACAGCTCTCAGGTCTAATCGAAAAGCTACCTCAGGGTTCCTCAACCATTGTTGGTGAAAGAGGTCTAATGATTAGCGGAGGTGAGAAGCAGAGACTTGCCATCGCTCGTGTCCTGTTGAAAGACGCTGACATCATGTTCTTCGACGAGGCAACCAGTGCCCTCGATACCCACACCGAGCAGTCTTTACTAAGAACTATCAGACGTAATTTCACCAGTGGCGAGAAGACCAGTGTCTACATAGCCCATAGACTACGTACTATTGCAGATGCCGACAAGATCATCGTCCTTGAAGACGGAGCAGTTAGAGAGGAAGGTTCCCACCAAGAGCTACTCGCCAAAGAAGGCTCGTTGTACAAAGAACTATGGAGAATTCAAGAGGATCTAGACCTGCTAGAAGATGAAGTTCAACAAGAAAAGGAAACTTTAGAACATCTAAACCATAGAAAACATGATTAACTAAGTTCTATTTTACACACTTTTTCAGTTAGTCATCGTATAAGTATTCTTTAGTTATCATTTGTTATTTTTGTTTTTCATTGATCTTTAATCCTGTTTATATAAAATAAGCAATAAATACCAACCCAAGTAATGTCATGAGGTAAAAAAAAAAGAAGTATCAATTTATTAATTAATTAATTTAAATGATTTATAAGTGATTTATTCATTTTAAATTAGCCTTGGTGACTTCGATGACTGGAAGGAGTCAGTCCCTACGGCAAAGTAAGTGGCGCACAGATAATTTTTCAGTGTGAAAAAAGCGAAATTGCTTTTTTCTTCATAGAAATGGGTGAGTTATGAAAAAAAAAAAAGAGCAGTATATAAACTCATCGAGAAGTTACGAATCATCGGTTGGTTTGAAATCTGGAATTGACTTGTTTTCAGTCCTTAGGCAATACCCAAACTAAAAATTAACTTTAAGTAGTCTTGTATCTTATTCTTACTAATTTTTTTTACTTAAAAAACGAATATATAACAAACTTATAAGGATCAGTAATCCACATTAGTAATTGGGGCAAAAAAAAAGCACAACAGAAAAACTATAATCTTGGTCTTTGGTTATTATTTGGCAGTTTGATTTTTGGATATCAATAAACTAATAATAAAAAAACAAATAAACAAACAATGTGTGGTATTCTTGGTATTGCGCTAGCTGATCAGAGTGCTTCTGTTGCACCTGAATTATGTGATGGTTGTATTTTCTTACAGCATAGGGGTCAGGACGCTGCTGGTTTGGCCACCTGTGGTTCTCGTGGTAGAATCTACCAATGTAAAGGTAACGGTATGGCCAGAGATGTTTTTACACAACAGCGTATTGCTGGGTTAGTTGGTTCTATGGGTATTTCCCATTTGAGATACCCAACTGCGGGCTCATCAGCAAACTCCGAGGCACAGCCATTTTATGTTAACAGTCCATATGGTATCAACTTGGCCCACAACGGTAACCTGGTTAATACTGTGTCGTTGAAAAGGTATATGGATGAAGACGTGCACAGACATATCAACACCGATAGTGACTCTGAGCTTTTGCTAAACATCTTTGCTGCGGAGTTGGAGAAACACAACAAATACAGAGTTACTAATGAGGATGTCTTCCATGCCTTGGAAGGTGTGTATAGATTATGTCGTGGGGGTTACGCTTGTGTCGGTATGCTTGCTGGTTTTGCCCTATTCGGGTTCAGAGACTCATATGGTATTAGACCACTTATGTTTGGTGAGCGTGTGAATGAGGACGGGTCAAAGGATTACATGTTGGCATCAGAAAGTGTTGTCCTGAAGGCCCATGGTTTTGACAAATGTATAGATGTGAAACCAGGCCAAGCTGTCATTATTCCAAAGGATCCTAAGGATGGTGAACCAGAATTCAGACAGGTTGTCCCAATGGACTCTTACAGACCTGATTTGTTCGAATATGTGTATTTCGCCAGACCTGATAGTGTTCTAGACGGTATTTCTGTTTATCATACAAGACTTGAAATGGGAAGAAAACTAGCCCTTAATATTAAGAAACAAGTAGACGAGAATGATATTGATGTGGTTATTCCAGTCCCCGACACAGCTAGAACTGCGGCACTGCAATGTGCCGTTGTTCTAAATAAACCATATCGAGATGGTTTTGTGAAAAACAGATATGTTGGCAGAACATTTATCATGCCTAATCAAAAGGAAAGAATATCGTCTGTTAGAAGAAAATTGAATCCTATGGACTCAGAATTCAGAGACAAGAATGTTCTTATTGTTGATGATTCTATTGTTAGAGGTACTACCTCTAGAGAAATTGTCAACATGGCTAGAGAATCTGGTGCTAAGAAGGTCTATTTTGCATCTGCTGCTCCTGCTATTAGATATAACCACATCTATGGTATTGATCTTACCGATACAAAGAATCTGATTGCTTTCAACAGAACTGAAGAAGAAGTCGCTGCTGCTATCGGATGTGATAAAGTTATCTACCAATCACTTGAAGATTTAATTGATTGCTGTAAGACTGATGAAATAAACAAGTTCGAAGTTGGTGTTTTCACCGGTAACTACGTCACTGGTGTTGAAGATGGTTATCTAATAGAATTAGAAAGAGTCAGAGCTGAGAATGCTATTACCACGGACGTAAAACCTGAGAGTGATGTTGGACTTTACAACAGCGCTGATTATTCTACCTGAGATAACATGATATAGAGAATAACAAAATAAAATCATATAAACGAAGATAAAAACAAAATATAAAAATACTTTTGCATCGATAGGGCTACATCTCTTATGTTCATATTTTCTTTCTTTTTGTAGACAATCCCTCATGTACATTATATAGGTATTATAACCAAAGCCAGTCTTCATTATCTCACTCTTCACATTAAGTATCTTTATCTGATATGTCTTGCTATTACGTCTAAATATTTTCAATTAATTAATGATCATTGAATTGTAGGTTTCGGATCCAGGCATCGATCCGTTAACTGAAAAAATATCAAGAATGTTTGTAAAGCAGTTATGAATATTTGATGAAGAAGGAATATAGTATTAAATATCAATTGAGATAGGATAAAAGATGTGGTAAATGTTAGAGGAACTACTGAAAGAACTATATGACAAAAACTTTCCAGAAGAAGAGCTTTTACCCGTCGTGATTTGCTCGCAGAGTGCAGTTGAGTTGAAGTATTTTGAGTTACAATGCTTTGAAGGGCGGATTAAATTCCAGGACCCAGTGACTAGTTTTGATTACTTTCCCTATAAAGTTGATGATTCGGTTTCTCAAAACTCTACTCTTGAACTATATGCCTTGATCACAAGTTTTGATAGAACGCATTCTAAAACATTTTCAAAAATATTAGATGATAAAAAGGACAGAGTTAAATGGGTATTTTTATTAGACTGGACCCAAATGTGCCAAGGTACTTGGATGAGATATATTAATAACCAATTGAATGATTTGATCGAAAATGGGTACACGATTGATAACTCTAATATAATTATATGGTGTCTAAATTCCAATAACATATATGATATACAAAGAAACGATGTACGATGGGAGCCTTATCATTTTGACTATTTACAGCAATGTCTGCGGTCTCAGATTTATTATGTACATGGCAGTCTTGTTTATCATAACAGTGAAAGATCACGTATAAACTACCAAAGATTATTTGTAGACCTCTGCCTCTACGAACACGATCATAACAATACTACTAATAATAAATTGAAACAATACACCGAGATGGTAAAGCTTTCTGAGATATGTATACCATTCGGAATGGATTCTCCGGAACTGATACAAACCATAGATGAAAACTTTGATCCATCAAAGGTACGAAGCCCTGATTTTATTGAAAAGTATTATGAGAAGGTAATACCTTCTCTAGAATTGCCATCAAAGCATCCTATAAAAGTTAAGGACTCTATTCCATTCATTGATATCCAAAAGGAACTCCAAATAATGTATGATCATTCTAAGGAGAAAAGTAGAGAAAGCTTGCATAAAAAGTAATTATTTAATTGTAATTAATAATATTATACTTCTGTTATTTCGGACATAATATTTCAGATATGTAGAACTAAATATATATATAATACTAGGAGAACTCCTTATCCAGTATGTTGCTGTTAAGACAATACTGTTTTGTTGGTTATTTAAGCCCAATCGATACTTATTATATCAATTAATATTAAGAAAAAACCAGCTCTATAATAGTCTTTTTTTCACAGGTTGAGATTTTCCTTTACGTAGTATTAGTGATGTCGCTCAATACACTAATTATTGTATCTATTTTTAGTCGTTAATGATTTTATTTTATAATATGTTCACCAATTAGAAGTGGAAAATTGTGGCATCACCGCAAACCTTTTCGATAATCTCTTTATCAGAGTCGTACCCAACATAAGCAACATAACCTGGTTCACCTTTATCTTCATGGATTGGGTAATGGATTGGCTTTATATCCATGTTCTCTTTAATACAAAAAGACACGGCTTCGTCATTTGGCTCGTAATCTCTAGTGATTCTCTTCAATATAGTCTTGTACTCACCTCTCTTATCACAACTTGGACCACCACGAGCCCAGATCTTATTGACACTGCTGCCAACAGGGCCAACGTGATCCTGTACTGGTGTGCAGTGGAACCACTCGTAATTGATTCTGGTTCCGTACTTGAAGTACTCAACTGCAGCTATAAGTGACAGTGAGATCACCAGCACGGTAAATAGGTTTAGAAATTGTGGTTTAGCTTGATATGGAGCCATGGTCTGAATGCTAATTTTAATAGAGAATGTGTGTCTGGTCGATTGATAAGCTACCTAACGCTCGGAATCGAGTAACTGAATACTCAAGAGTAAGTAGAATACGTATACAGCATTGCTCCTTTGTCCTTAAAGCTTCAAAAGGTACAGCTTTGATTGCTGCCGCGTCGCAAAGGGAAAAAAAAAGAAAGAAAGAAAAAATTTGTATGAAGGAGTACATCACGTGATCGTTATTGGTTAAACCAAATAATATTAATAGTTTTATACTTATATATTTGATATTGTAGTAAAGTTTGTTTTTTTATTATATTGATATATAAACTTACAAAATAGATGAGAGATTTAGTTTAGAGAAATGTTTATTTAAATTTTTTTTATCTTTGAAAGTTATCAATTTATAATTGGAATCCATTCTGTATCCATTCATTCAACATACTTAAAGAGCTTTCTGGTTGGTCGAATGGGACCATGTGGCCACCATCGAATAGTCTTAAGAATGTCAAGTTTTCGTAGCTCTTCACCTCACCAGCGACTTCGTCGGTGATTGAAGCAGTCCAGTTACGGACTGGTTGTTTGACAAATCCCTCTGCGTGTTTCCATTGTAGTTCGTTAGTCCAGGCTCTGTTACCCATCCAGTTGCAGATGAAGTCCTTGTCACCAGCGTAGATCAGCACCGGTAGACCCTTCTCTAGGATCTCGATGACTTGTTTGTGATAAGGCTTCATCCAATCACCGTTGAACAGGAAGTTTCTGTTTATATCGAAGTTACAGGACTCGTAGTGGTCGACTTCGGCACCGATGGCCTCCTTGACGTAGTCCAAGTTCAAGTAGTTGTCGATATCTTCCAGTTGAGGGTAGCAGAGAGAGCCGCCTTCGCAATCCTTTCTTACGTCGTATACGTTCTTACCAGTTCTTTGGAAAGGACCAATCTGGGCGTTGTTACAGTAGATTGAGGCTGGGACACAGGACCAAACGGACTCAGACTCGTAACAGGACTCGATCAAGGATAGACAACGGTCCAAGGAGTTTTCCATAGCGGTACATTCCTCTGGGGACAACACTGGGTCAGCTCCGCTACCTTCACCGCAAGCCATTGGCTTGTAGTATCTGTACTGGGTCAGTGGGTCGGTTAGACCGTTACCGATGAGTACTGAGGTCAAGTTGAAGTTTCTCTCTTCTGGAGTGTGAGCTAGAATTTCAGAGGCGAAGACAGGGATGTAGTGGCCTGCGTAAGACTCACCGGCGATGTGGAAGTCCTGGCCATGGGAGGCGTATTCTGGGAATTGCTTGAAGAACATCTGTAGGAAGGCGTAGACGTCCTTACCGGCGGCGATGGTGTTTGAGACACCACCGTTAGCATTTGGACCGGAGTACGAGAACCCTACGTTGACAGGTTGGTCTAGGAAGATGACCGATGCGTTGCTGTTCCAGGAGTAAGGGTTCTTAACTGGTTTCAATTTTGTCCCATCGATCGAAGAGGGTCCCAACTCAAAGAATAGACCAGTTAGCGAAGAGCAGCCGGGCCCACCGTTTAGCCACAGGATGACGGGGTCCTTCTTTGGGTCGTTACGAGACTCGAAGAACCAGAAGAAGAAGTGCTTGTCTTCCTCTTCGTTGTCGAGATAACCGGTGTATTGTTTCACGTGTGGGTCAACACCCAACTTTTTGGGGTTTTTAACGTGGTTGACTCTCAATTGGTGGACGTTGTCGTCGTTAAGGGAGACCACATGGTCCCAATGCTTCTTCTTCTTGATGTTGAACTTGGGCTTGGTGTTCATGAACATGATCTCAGCCTCGTTAGTAGGGAAGATAGAACTCATGGCAGGGGACATGTCAAGATGAGCCAATTTCTCAGCTTCATTCTCAAAAACCCCTTGTAAAAAGGGAAGACTAATAGCCTGTACCGATGCCAACTGGGCAACTACCGACACAAGCTTCATTGTTATTTGTTTATTGTAATTACTGTATATTGGTGTATTGTGTTATGAATTATAAAGAAAGAGTATAAGAGTATATATCCATACATGTATATATATATACGTTTGGTACTACCCCTCAGAACCCTTTACAAGAAAACACAAAAATATAAGGACTTACCCTTATAAGTCACTTAGCATCCTGTTTAAACCCTCCCCCCTTGTGTGTATGTCCCCTTCCCCGCCGTATTTCAACTTTTATTTTCTTTCTTTCTTTTTTTATTTGTGCGACCCGAGAGGAGGCTGTATCTATGTACGGTGTACGTCATGTCGTGGTTTCGTGGTAGATGCTGTACTGTTCTACGTAATATCATGTGCAGTACGTACACCAATATATATCGTTATACGTAATCGTAGTGTGACTAATACGTCTACAGCTATATAAGTTCCCCCGTTTTCCCCCCCCCTGGGTAACCCTCCAGGGTAACCCTCCTGTCGCGACAGTTTGTACTCTTTGCTGCTAAAAATAACAGCCCTGTTCAAAGGTGCTGTAGCTACTCTGAAAGTTGCTGTTAAACGCACGCAGTTGCTGTAAATAAATAAATGCCATTAGTCGCGTTGTTTGTTTTTATTGTAATGTGTGCGTGTGTTTCTGTGGGATCAGAGGTCTGGTCTAAGAGGAGAGAAACGAGGCGAAAGAGTTGTCCTTTCCAAATTAATTTTTTCTTCATACATAAATATAATAATTAGACATTTAAAAAAAAAAAAAAATTTTTTTTATAACTTCTTAAGGAGGGTTGATTTCAATTTGTATTGTATTGTGTAAATACTGTATTTGTGATCATTGAAAAAATACATCAAGTACATTTTATAGCGATATGGTGGCTATGCATTTTAGGAAGAAGAGTAATTTGAGTGCTGGTGGGTCGGATGATGAGCACAGGTTGTCGGATGTTAAAGTTTCTAAAGAGGATGCTGCGAGGTTAAAGATCCGTACTGCCTCTGTTAACGATCCTATCCTGGATGCCGTTAACGAGGCCCAGCCGTTTGAACAAGCCGCTGACACGTTCCATGACAACATGAACAGACAGTCGTACTTCTCTACCGATGGTGGTAACGTGTTGCGTGATGTGTTTGGCCAGCCTATAAATACTCCTGATATCTCTAACCCTACGAGGGCGCGTGATGAGAGACCCCTGGACACGATAAGGAGTTTCGAGTACGCTGTCTCTGGCGACCCCTCGTGGGCTCAGCAGCTGGAGACCTCCACGTACGGGTTCATGCCAAGGCCGGATTTCCCATTGTTGAACCCATATGCTAACAACGGGTCTGCGTCCCAGGGCGCTTACAACCAGCAGGCCGTTTACCAGGCTCCTGTCCATGACGCCGGTGAGAAGAAGAAGGCCAAGAGAAACTGGTTCGGTAAGAAGAAGAAGTCTAAGGATTAAAAAGAACCAAATACAATAACAAACAACTTAACGATACCTACAAGCTCTCTTTTCAATTCATAATTTTTTTTGTCTCTCTACTTTAACCTCAAAACTATACAATATATTAAGTCAAACAAAAGGGTTTTATTATTTTTTTTTTATTAATTATATATAGAATATTATATATATTTAGATTATTTGTCACAAAATATTAAGGATGAAAATAAATTTGTTACGTTTTTTACATATTGATGCGTTTCTCTAGTTGACTCATCTTTGCAAGCATGATACGGTCTTGCTCATCCATTTTTTGCTCGATCCTTTCCAACGTTTCTATCCACCCTTGTTGTTCTTGCTTGATGGTAGTGATATCATCTTGTATATTTTTCACCATACTATGTGTATCAGACACTTTGTTGTTGATATCGTTGAAGCTTTGTAAACGTTTGATAAGCGTAGGGAAATGGTCTGTGTACTGGTCTAGCAACTCATAAGTTCGTAACAATTTGCCATGTCGTACCTCGTCTCCAATAAACCTGTCTCGAAACTTGTCGTGGACTTGTGCTATCTGTTTAGACATCTTGCCAACAAGACTGTCCTCGTACTCTCGACTCAATTCCCGGAACCGTTCCTTGAATTGGTCCAATTTGTCGCCATCAGATGACTCGATCAACATCAGTCTCCTGTATATGTCATTGATTTCATGGACTACCGACTTTGATTCACTATCACCACGGTATCCTAACTGGGTCTCTAAAAGGTCCAGTCGTTTTTCCAGTCTCAGATACTTGTTTAAGTGCATCCGGTCGAAACTTAAGGGAATCTTCCTTGTATCATCCTGAACAACCGCAGCGGTCTGATCGAGTTGCTTCAGTCTTTCGTACCGATTCTCTAGAGACTCTCGAGTCAATTCTTTAGCCATTATTTCTAATTCCCTAACCTCACGTAGATCCTGGTTCGGAATAAGACGCATCTTCTCCAACTTCAATTTAATGACCTCTAGATCATCGGGTTCGTGAGATACAATCCCACTAGTATCTAATGCACAATCCCTAAGATTTTGGACCAATTCCTCTCGTACCTTCTCAAAATCATCAATTGTTATATCTACGACACCTTTCTCTATACTGACCTCCCCTCTGCCGCCATAATCCAACGGGATATCGACCAGTTCCTCTACCTCATCGCCCAGATACCGTGCATGGCTCTCATATACTGTCGGCTCATCGCTGGGCTCCCATTGCAGCCTCTCCAGATCCTCCTCAACACTCAGCTCCATATATTACAGTACAGCATGTACAATTACTTTGCTTGGTGCACTTCATACTACTTACTGACCGAGTATCCAAAATTTTAGCAATCTCTTAATTTTTTTTTTTCCAATGTCAGATTCTTATAAGAACGAACAAGGGGATCGGATTTTATATAACGATGTTGACTGCCCCATGGCAATTAGGTTTAAGTCTATATAAGGAATCATCACTTTTACAAGACATTGATATAAGATAACTATGTCTGCACGGTTGCGTACACTGGCGGAACTGGCAGAGTTGCAGGCCAAATACAATATATTCACGCATCTTAAGGGCGATGTGCTGAAGGGTAGTCAGAGGTCGGGGCCACTAGGCGGGTTAGTATGTGGTATTAAGGATAATATTGTGACCAAAGATATGCCCACTACTTGTGGGTCGGAGATTTTGAGGGATTATCAGTCGCCGTTTGACGCAACGGTTGTGAAGTTATTGAAGAAGAATGGAGGAGCCATACTTGGGAAGACTAATTTGGATGAATTTGGGATGGGATCGCGGGGAATGCATTCTTGCTTTGGTCCTACTTATAACCCCTTGTATCCAGAAACAGATCAGGTCATTATGGGGGGGTCTTCTTCAGGTTCTGCAGCTGCTGTGGTAGCAGATCTTGTCGATTTCAGCTTAGGTACCGATACTGGCGGTTCTGTACGATTGCCAGCTGCCTATGGTTCTATATATGGGTTCAAGCCATCTTATGGTCGGATTTCGAGGTATGGTGTCATTGCCTATGCACAATCACTAGATACAGTTGGTATTCTATCGAAAGATATAGGGATTTTGAGGAAAGTATACAATGTTTTAAATAATTACGATGAGAAGGACCCCACGTCCCTGGAAGAAAAATTGAGAGTCAAGATACAAGGATATTATAAGGAACAGAAGTTGAAAGAAAAGAAAAAGTATAGAATTGGTATTGCTAGAGAATTTAACCAAGAAAATATACCGGAGGAGATAATGTCAGCACTGACTGGTTTTATTTCAACTTTGATGAAGCAGGGCCATGAGATAATACCAATCTCTATTCCATCGATTAAGAACGCTCTACCTATTTACTATACAATTTCACCAGCCGAGGCGGTTTCGAATCTATCTCGATATGATGGTATTCGTTATGGATATAGAGATTCTGAGTCCGATATCAGCGACAATATACTGTTTGCACCAACAAGAAAGAATTTTGGTAAAGAGGTTAGAAACAGAATTTTGCTTGGTAATTACAATCTATGTTCAGATTCCTTTAAAAATAACTATATTAGAGCTCAAAAGCTCAGAGTGCAACTCATAGATGAAATGGATGCCGTTTTTGAAGCTCCAAATGTTCTATTAAATAATAAAGAAAAGAGGCATTCGAGTGATAATGTCGATTTGATCCTATGTCTCACTTCAATGAATCTGCCGAAGGGGCTAAAAAATTTCAGTTCTGCTGAATTGGAAATCCCTACAAATGAATATATAAATGACATATTTACAATGCCAATGTCCTTGGCGGGTTTGCCCACGCTCTCTTTGCCTCCAGTCAAAGGGAAACCTATCGGAGTTCAAATAATTGGACAATATGGATTTGATGACGTTGTTTTAGATTTTGCTGAGAGGGTTGATAGTATTCAATGATAAATAGGTGCTTGTAAATATCAAAATAATATAAAAGTTGTAATATAGAAATGGGGAACTGTACTTAATTTGTTTTTCGTTGCATGTTTTTTGATATCTGTTTGACAGTTATCATTAATACAATAATAATTGATTATAATGCAATATGGCCTGGACACCTAGGAACAAACCAATTGAAGTTAAAAAGGACAAATTAGATATTTGTCGCATGATAAATATAATAACATAAGAAATAATTAAAAAAAATGAATACAAAATTAAACATCAATACCTCCTTCTTCTATAAATAAAATACATGGAGGAATATTATGTCATATGTGTACAGCGTATTGTATATTAGTATAGATATAGTGAGGTTTAGGACTTTTCACACTGGTAATACCCTGACCCCAGCTAGTTTATCAACGATTGGGGCTACAACAGGATTGGATAGTATAGGGCCGATAATTGGTAGAGACCTTAAAAATTGAACTATTATACCAAAGAAATCACCAAATAGACCGATAATTCCTATGGATTCCACTATGAAACCAATAAATGTCCATTTCATTAATATCATTAATATACCTAGGATAAAGAAAAAGGAACCACGCCTTTTAGTTGGTCTGGAAAAGAATATTACCGTTTTCTGAGTACCAATAATTAGCACTACACCAATCAAAAATAATATGTTACCTAAAGCTAATAGGGCACGGTCAAAAAATGTAAAGATTCCAAACAGGAAAAACAGGAAACCACCGAAGGTGAACGCAACACCGAACTCTATTTCAAATTATAGTACTAAAATAAATTAAAATTTCATATTAGAGTTCAATTCCTCATAAGAGCTCATAATTATTAATTTTAACCCAGTTAGTATATCATGTTAGTAAAAAATATTCAATTAATTCATCACAAAGATATTAAATCAGTCCTCTTTGATTTGGAACCTCATGAGTACTTGCTCTAATATGGTTAAAAGCAACAAAAAAAACATACTTTGAGATTCTGATAGCCACATATTTATTAATCTGTAGCGCTTAGATGCCTAATACCGATCTGATTGCTCTAAATCGCCCAGAATTGATATCACATCCAATGAACACCAACTTTTAAATATTGTGATCATTTTGCAAAGGCATCGAATTTTTTTTCGTGACACGACGACTCGAAAAAAATATGAAAGAGGCTCGTGTTGTCACGTGATATATATTGGTTTACAATGGACTAAATATTGCAATAATGACTTTATAATATTTTGGATTCTAGATATATTATTAGGGTTTTCTATCGTAACTAATTTCGTTAATATAATCATTTCATAATTTCTAGAATGATCTTTGGAGTAACTAGTGTTCATAAAAAAAAATATGTAATAAGAAGTAAAAGAAAAATAATCGTTGTAGTATTTTGAAAGTAGACGGGATTTCATCAATCTATATCATGTATCTTGTAATTCATAAAGTATTTAATACGGTCCTATGGTAAGAATAAAAAATTGAAATCAAAGAATGTTAAAGCGATGGTGGGAGAATAGTTAAAAGGAATATAGAAGTGAAATAGTAAGTTGGAGAAACAAAATCAAAAATAAAATAAGTCGAAGTAACCAATGTTAAAATCAGAATAGATGCACCCTAGTTCGAAGCAGTTCTTTTAATAATTTGCACAGAAAACAATACAAATGAAGACGGTTCATATTACGATACCCATCTCATCATCGTCCTCGTCGTCCTCGTCTACATCCATTATTTTATGAGGATTGTCCATAGTTTTGACATTAGGTGTACTGTTAGTATGTAAAATAGATGGCTTAACGTTCATTATTACGCCACTATCATTGTTTGTAATATTCGTATGAGTACCTGAGCTGGAGACTCTGGTACTTTTCTGTGCTGAGGATGGCCCCAAACTCGTGGCAGAGTTTTTTCTAGAAAGAACCCTCGGTGTGCTAAAATTGGACTTTGATTCAGGTGTTGTACTGAAACAACCATTCATTAAGGAACCCATTGGTGGTTTTGGATCCAAGACAAAAGTTGAGTTTTTTTTCACCAGGCTAGCAGATTTGCTTGGAGACATTGAACCCAAATTACTACCAGAATTATTGGGTTTCAATGATGTCATTGACAATGTTCTCTGTAATGTATCCTTGATGCTCTTCAAGCTCTTATCCCTAGAGCCATTATTTAGTTGCTGCAAATTTGAGTGACTTGAATGAGCACTTCTTCTTAAATTTTTAGTTTCTGGTTTTTGAGACCTTGCTGTTACAGCGCTCAAAAGATTAGTTTGCGACATACTAGGTGATGGTGACAAAGATGCTGCTGATGAAAGGGCAGAATTGGCAGAGGAATTTTTGGTAAGTGGAGATCTTAATAAATGGAATGAATTTGTAGAGTGATTGCGTTTCAATGTCTTTCTTCTATCCATGAAATTATATGATGATGAAACCGGAGTGGCCTTGAAAAACTCCTTCAGGAAAGGATGGGTCTTTAAGTCCTTTGCTGTGGGTCTCTTTTCTTGATCCTTTTCAAAACAAACTTCTAAGAAGTCCCAGAACGTAGAAAACTTTGGGTTTTTTTGGTCATCTTCGTCGATATAATAGTCTACTTTTGAAATACAATCTATTGTTTCATCATCAGTTTCACAATCAAATGGGGTATACCCTAAGGCCATAAAATATGTTAACACACCTAATGCCCAGATGTCCACTGGAGTGGAGTATTTTGGAATCTTTTCGATTTCTTCAGTAGAGTTGATGGAGCTAACATTTTTGCAAGCGACAATTTCAGGCGCAATGTAAGAGATAGTACCTACGTACTCTCTTAGAGTGGTAGTACTTTCTATGTTGACCCTTGTGGCTAAGCCGAAGTCTGCAAGGATCAAATCGTGGGCTGATAAGTCATATGAGTTATTTTCCCCAGTTTCACTGGTATAACGTTGACGTTTCAGTCTAAATAGAACGTTTTCAGCTTTGATATCTCTGTGAACAATGCCGTTAGAATGTAAGAAATCCAGTGCGCTGACCATACAGGCTGTGTATGGTTTTACTTGGGTTTCTAGATCAAGGTGTTGGTTCTTGATGATAGTATCGTAAAGATCATCCTTTTGGCACAGTTGTGTAATCAAGACAATATTCTTAGAAGTCTCAAAGAAGTCATATAACTGTAAGATGTGGTGATGCCCATCGAAGTGGGAGCAGTTCCCACCAGAAACACCATGAAGAAGTGACGACGTAGATGACAATTCAAGTGTACGTATAGTCTCACTAATATATTTCAGGAGCTCAAACTCCCTTTGTATTAATTTCAACTTATCCTGGACAATAGACTTGTCTATCAGTTTCATCGCAAATAAGTCCTTTGTGTGCATGTTCATACATTCTTTAACTACACTGAAATGGCCATCTCCTAAGGGGTCCTCATCTTTCCTAATCACATATTTGCACTGTAATGCTTTCTCCTGCTCACTGTCAGAGTCAGACCGCAGCTTATTATTCTTTAAAAATGAACCATAATCAGAGGAATAGTCCCCCAAACCTTCCTCAATAGCAACGTCCATATTTCAGTAGTTGATATTTTCGTTTTTTGTATGTTTTTTGTCGTACTAACGGTCTTATTAGTCTTATAAAAAGATAAAAGATAACTTTACTTGTTAAATTATATACTAAGAATGAATAAGAGCTTAAATATATGGAAAACTTTTTTCCTAGAGCTTCTTCGTCATCCAAGAGCAATAAAGATAATGACCCCGCGTTATACAGCTTTTGCTGTTTAAATATGGTGGGGGTAGAGCAAAGAGTCCTTGGTTTTTTCTTCACTTTAACCCTTAGAATACTCAGTACAAAGAGGCAATCTTCGAAATGTCTGAGGCATTTGCAAACTGAGATAGTTATTCCGTGGTGCTGGCAGTGACGAAAAAGTTTTTCCGGGCAATCCCAGAAGTTAAGAAGTGATATACGCGGTTTTTCTCTGCGTCTGGTTTTTCCAGATAAGGGGTGGAAGAAGGAATTGATGAACGGTCCCGGAAAAACCTTTTTCCCCCTGAATTGTTCCGTCATTAACAATGGGACCCAGAAAAAAAAATACATGGATTTAATCGGATTTTCATTTTATTTGCCCATTGTATTTACAATGGTGGGGGGGCAGGGAGAAGGAAAGGGGTTATTGTGGGGAGTACATGTTATATATTTCAGTACACAGCCTAGTGCTAGGTGGATAAGCTTTAATGTCCTACCGTAGTGCTAGATGGACAAGCTTTAATGTCCTAAATTTCATTGACCAAAGGAGTTGTTAAAAGAATAAAAAAGCGACAGTACAAACTAAAGTTTATCAATATGAATAATAGCCACTAATCGCTCGTCATATAATCAGACTATTGTTAAAGCTTGAGTAGTGATATCACAATGCATAAAATATATTTTAACAGTTTAAATATCTGTCATATGACTCTATATAGCAAGTAACGAAATGTAGAATTTTTTGGATTTTACTTATTTCCGGGTAACACGATATTGAAAAAAAAAATTTGCAAAAATAAAAATAAAATTTTTTTGCGATGAGCTCATCGCATCGCATATATTGATATTACATATGTTAATTATTAAATAGAGGGAGTCTATTTATTATAGGTTTTAATCAGTTTCTATTTTTTTAATATCAGAATATATCAAATAATCTAAAAGGAGATAACGATGTCATCTGATAAGAAGAGATCTAGAGAGGTCTCTGAGAAAGAGGAGGTTGTTGTGAGACCTGATGTTGAATCCAATGATGTTGACTATGACTTTGATTCTTTGAAGTTTTCTCAACCAACTATGCGTGCTATTGAGAAGATGGGTTTCAAGAAGATGACTCCGGTTCAAGCTAGGACTATCCCTCCATTGATGGCCGGTAGAGATGTTTTGGGTGCTGCAAAGACTGGGTCTGGTAAGACTTTAGCCTTTTTGCTTCCAACTATTGAACTACTACACTCTTTGAAATTCAAGCCAAGAAATGGTACTGGTGTAATCATCATCACCCCAACCAGAGAATTGGCTTTGCAAATTTTCGGTGTTGTTAGAGAACTAATGGAGTTCCATTCACAGACATTTGGTATCGTTATTGGTGGTGCTAACAGAAGACAAGAAGCAGAGAAGTTAATGAAGGGTGTTAACATTTTGGTTGCTACTCCAGGTAGATTATTGGATCATTTGCAAAATACTAAGGGTTTCATTTACAAGAATCTAAAGGCTCTGGTTATCGATGAAGCTGATAGAATCCTTGAAATCGGTTTTGAGGACGAAATGAGACAAATTATTAAGATCCTGCCTAATGAGGACAGACAAACTATGTTGTTCTCTGCTACACAAACTACCAAGGTTGAAGATTTGAGTAGAATATCCCTAAAGCCAGGTCCATTGTTTATTAATGTTGTCTCGGAGAAGGATAACTCTACAGCTGATGGTTTGGAACAAGGTTACGTTGTATGTGAAAGTGATAAGAGATTCTTATTGTTGTTTTCTTTCTTGAAGAGAAACCAAAAGAAGAAAATTATTGTCTTTTTGTCTTCTTGTAATTCTGTGAAATACTACGCTGAACTTCTAAATTATATCGATCTACCAGTTTTGGAACTACACGGTAAACAAAAACAACAAAAGAGAACCAACACATTCTTTGAATTTTGTAATGCTGAAAGAGGTATCTTGATCTGTACAGATGTCGCTGCTAGAGGGTTGGATATCCCAGCTGTTGACTGGATCATCCAATTCGACCCACCTGATGATCCAAGAGATTATATTCACAGAGTTGGTAGAACTGCCAGAGGTACTGACGGTAAGGGTAAGTCTTTAATGTTCTTAATTCCAAATGAACTTGGTTTCTTAAGATACTTGAAGGCTGCCAAGGTCCCACTAAACGAATATGAATTCCCTACAAACAAGATTGCCAATGTTCAATCACAATTGGAAAAACTAATAAAATCAAACTACTACTTGCATCAAACTGCTAAGGATGGTTACAGATCCTATCTACAAGCTTACTCATCTCATTCCCTAAAAACCGTCTATCAAATAGACAAATTAGATCTAGCCAAGGTTGCTAAGTCGTATGGTTTCCCAGTTCCACCTAAGGTTAATATTACTATTGGAGCCAGTGGTAAAACTCCTGATAATAAGAAGAGAAAAATCAATAGACACTAGATCCGGAAATGATGGGTGTATTATTAATGATAAAACTTAATAGAAAATAACTTAAATTCAAGTAAAAATGTATATTAGAATTATCGCAAATATATTGTTGACAAAAGATGAAAACTCAGTCTTGTACGACTTTTAAGGATGAACGATATTGTATCAAATATTATGTAGTCTTCTTATGTATACGTCCTTTTACAATGCCCATTACACCATTAAATAGTAGAATTGATTCTCCATCTTTGAGATCATCAACACTAATGTCATGTGATACTATGAATCCTTTTTGGATTAGATAATATCTCATAGTTCCGCAGAGACAACCGCTATTAAGCCCCGGGCTGATTAGTTTATTATCTTTATTAGGAATCGCAACGTTAGTTATTGAACCCTCCATTAATTGTCTATGCTTATTCCATACTAGTATCTCAGTTTTGCCAACAATACCTAAAATTCTCTTCATTTCATCCATTCTATTTCTTGCAGCTGTATAGTGTGATCTATTTGTGCTTTTCAGAGAAGTGAAAGCTGATGTTTCTATAGGTTCTGTATCAATAAATACATCCCAAATTTCCTCTGTTTTTGTAGAAATGGGAGAAGTTAATGGACTTAATATACTCTTTATAAAGTACTCGGTATTAATAATATCAGCTTTACAATTTTCTAAGCGATGAGCCTGAAATTCTAATGAGTTGTTGGCTTTAAATAAAACTCTCATTTTATATATTTCTTTTTTGTCCAATAAGTACTGCATTTTTTCTAGTGTATCCATTTCAACAGTGTCAGTATTGTAAGTATTGTATATTGCATTCACTAAGCCATCAATAAATTCTGTTAATGTCAATTTGAATGAACGTTTCAGTATGTATGACGAGACTTTCAGTCTCATAAACTGTTCCCCAAGTAATAAAAACCTATAGTAGTATACTTGATATATATCGTGCACCATATTAAGTTCAATTGGGTTCTCAATTAGCTTGGTCAAGATATGTGGTATCATTTGTAATGAGTGGGAAGTAAACCCTGACTCATCAAACCATTGAGGTAGTTGTTTTTGAATGTTTTGTTCCTCAAGGCTATCAAAGGTAGAAAACAAATGGACTGGTACCTGTATTGGTTTCCCCTCTGAATTTGTAAACCCTGGGTCGTATCTCATGGTCGAAAGAAGCTCGGTAGATTTTAACTCATCGTGTTTCGTCTGTAAGAAATCTTTATCTACACCAGTTGCCAATTGAAATTGTTCAGTTATGTCATCATCTAAATGTAGTGAGTAGTTCATCCCAAATACCTTTTCTAACTACGTATCCAGGTGTATAAAAGATATATCATGTTCTGTTATATTCTCTTTAATATCACTTACATCATCAATTTCTTCAACATCGCGAATAACATTGAAATTTCAGCAAGACACATATATAGTGATGGAGGTAATAGTGTTCGGTATGCAAAGTGTCTATAAATTATTACATATCTTAAATAAATAATGCAATTAAAAACTACAAAATCGTATCCATTTCTGAGAGGTCTAATTGCTCTCTAATTGCCGTTGGATATGCGGGCACAATAGCGTCTCTGGTACGTTTGTATATCCTATTGTATACAATCCAGTAAGAATTTCTCACTTTCTGTGCTTGATGAAAGAGACCAGCCCATATATAATTCAGGAAAATTGAAGGTCCTATTGTAAATGCTAGGGCATCTAAACCTTCCAGAATTCTTTCAATCACGTGAGGAGATGTCTCAAAGATATTAGGAATCAACAAGTTTAGTAAGTGGATAAATGCATCTTCAAAACCACGACCACTACTATGCAATGCTAGATGTCTTATAATTGTTGCAGCTGTTTGTCTATGAACTAAATCTCTATCAGTAAGGGCGTCCTCTATTAATGGGACTAAGAAGTAGATGTAGTCTGAAGCCAACCCACCAATATCCTCAAACATGAATGCCATGGCTTTTAGTATACCGTTTTGAACATTAGTTTCTGGTGTCTTATATTCATTCATGAGGGCTGGGATGACAGTATAAGGTCCACACGTTTTCGCTACAATTGCAATGGCAACAGATGTGGACACACGTAACTGACGTTCTTGGGCTTTTAGATTGTCTAAAAGTGCTACTAAGATATCCTGAGGGCCAATGGCTTTCGCAATGTAGCCAAATGTATCATTTGCATCTCTCCTAATAGTTTTGGTGGGGCTTTTTAGAAGGTCTAGCAGTCGGAAACAAATTCTCATCCATTCCTTTGGTGGAGCAAAGGAAGGGCCTCTTAAACTGATTGTCGATATCAAACGAATAGTGTTAATCTGTACCTTTTTATGAACATTTCCTAGAATTGGAGTGAGCGTTGGTAAGATTTGATTTATCGGCGGTTGCACTTGCTCGATATCAACAATTTTCACAATTTCATAGATGGCGCCTACAATTGAACCCAAGACTTCGGGGTAAACCTCACCAAGTGATTCATAGAGAATAATGTTTATTTTATTCAGCATTTCATATTCTTTACAGTTCCAGATAACGGGTGCTATGATCGCACATAAATCAGCAGCATTTTGTCGATTTTGTGGTGTTTTATGCTTAAGTAAATTCAGTGCAGTGGAAATGATTGGGGCTAAATACGGTTTCATCCTCGTGTTCAAACCTTTGGCTAAAGTTCCAAGCCCACGATAAATAATAGGATCAGTAGTGCTTTGTTCCTGGAATGATATTAGAAGACTGTCCACCAACAGTGCTTCTAAATTATTATCGATATCAGTAGTTCCTTGTGCTTTTATGATTTTGTCTAATGCATGGGTTGCCATGATCCTGAGTGGCTCCGACTCGTCTTTTAATGGGTTAATTAGATTTTTGAGAGAGAAGGCACCACCAATTTTTTCTGATATAATTGTTGTTGTAAAAACAACTAATTTATTCATCGGTAAATCTAGTGCAACTCTTCTAACCCAAAATCTACTGAAGAAAGGTTCAGCTATTTCATCGCGTAACATCGATGGAGTGACACTCTCAGATATACTACACTTTTGAAGAACAAGTAGAACTGTTTTTCTCATCTCATCATCAGGGCTATTAAATTCCCGTTTTAGAATACGCATAGTTTCTGTTGAATAGAATCCTGCATACTCAGCATCCATCAAAGGAATAATTGAAGCCATGACCTTTAAATAGGATGACAATAATTTCCCACGGGAAGTTTTAAGTCCCTTCCAAATATCTTCCAGTACAACCTCAAATGCGCTCATCCCATGTGGATAACTATATTGTGCGAGTAAAGCGATTGCACTCGCAGTTAAAATTTTAATGCTAATCTGTTCGTCTTTAATACCTTTCTTAAGGCAACTCAACAATGGTTCAAGGAAAGGCAATACTGCTGAACCTAATAGAAGTGTCGTTTGCTGTATTATTTTAATACCAGTATGGCGTATCCTCCAAGTTTTTCTCGTTTTTGATAGCGCTGTGAAAAATGGTATCATTTGATTTAATCCTACTGTCTTGGTAACCACAGCAAGTATATGTGCAGAGCAATTCCGCAGATATTCGTCCTCATCTTCAATATTGGATCTCGTAGCCTTGATCATGCCACCAAACCCAATGACAGACGTAATATTCACAATAATTTCTGTTCCGGTTGCTTTGATCATAGGTTCCTTATCAAGTAAGAGTGGCCCAATAGCATCCAGCAGTTTCTTAGCAAATGGAATGACATCTTCACCAAGTCGGAGTATCATCCTGTCCATTATTTTAATCATCAAGTGTCGTTCCTGGTCATCAAGCGCTCTGTCGACAAGTATAGGCACAATATTATCAAAAATAATAGAGGATCCGAAGGAACCTGCCTTCTCATTAAGCATACGCATCGCCTGTTTCCGGACCACAGGAGCACAGTTCTTTACTCTCAATACGAGCCTCAAAAACCCTCTCTTCTTCTTCTCCTCAGCATCGAGCTCGGTATCATCTCTCCCGTCCAGCAATAAACCAAAATGGATCCTATCAGACTCACTGAAAAACAGTAAATTACCTACACCAGGCACCTCCGTCACTAGCTTCGAGTCTAACTCCTCTTTACCCCTCCGATCAAGACTAGGAGGTTCATACCCAACATCTATCTTCGCCCGCTTCCTCTTGCTCTCATCCACATTGTCCGATGGAACCTTCTTCAGTTTATCCTGCAACACATCGGTCTGATCCTCATCTTCAGCCAACTCCCGCTGTATCTCGTCTCTCAGCTGCTGCGGTATTGAATAACTCATCACTATTGGTGGTCCTCTTTGGCTTTAAGTTGGCAAACTTGACGTTAAACACAAATTTTTCGATTTTTTTTTTTTTAAAGGCAGAAAAGGCCATTTTGAAGGTTTGCCTTTAAAAGCAACGATAATTCAATATTTAACACTCTTCTTGAAACGTATCAATAACACAAAGATAAGCTGGAACAATTAGGAGTGCTTGATTGATTAGCCCACGCAAAGAAGTGAGATAGAGAGATGAGGTTGATAACTGCCTTGGTGGCGCTCTTGAGCGTTCACGCGTTGGAAGTCGATATAGTGAGTGGGGAGTCTGTCAGTGTGGAATCATATACTGCACCTGAGAATACAATAGTACAAGAGCCAGTTCAAGGAAGTGTACAAGAACATTTACAAGAGGGCGTACAAGAAAGTGGACAAGAAAGTGTACAAAAACATTTACAAGAAAGCGATCAAGTACAGGTTGACCTTGATCAGACACAAGGCAATGTACCTCCAAATGACGTTGAAGAGAATAGTGCGGAGGCTATTGTCGAGTTGTCTAAGAAATACATACAGAAGAAAAAGACTCACGGTGGACAAGTAAGGTATCCGTTCCACGAGGAACTGAATCTACAACCGTTGCCTAAGAACTATCTGCGTTCGTCTTTCCAGTTCGGGTTGGAGTCGGAACCATTCGATCCATCCAAGTCCATGAAGGACTATGATGAATACAGTCATTACACAGTGTTCCCAAGGGCCATTGATCCATTATTGAGAACCTCTGGTGCTAGACAGTTTCACCTGCGGTTTACGAGAGGTTATTGGGACTCTGAAGTTTGGGGCAAGCTACCCTTTGACGGGTTCAAATCGGGTGGTTCTGGTGTGGAACTGTGGGCTGTTATTGAGGCTCAGGATAGTAAAGCTGCATACCAACAATGGAAGTCACTGGCAAATTCTCTGAGTGGTCTATTTTGTGCCTCTATTAATTTCATTGAAAGTTCTAAGACAGTTTTCCCTGTTGCTCCAGAGCAATTTTCGATGGGCGCTGGCAATGAGCAAAAAATGGTTCCAGTATTCGATAGTGAAAACGAGTTATTTTTGCTACACGCCTCGCTACCAAACGAACCTATTTGTACAGAAAACCTAACACCTTTAATTAAGCTATTACCAACTAAGGGGAAATCTGGACTCTCTTCCTTATTGGACAGTCACAAGATATTCGATTCAGACTGGCATAGTATGTCAATTGATGTTGACACTGTATGTGATGATATTAATAATATCTGTAAATTTGAAATGGAGGCCATCGTAGACATGGTAACTAACGTACCAAAATCTCTGAAAAGAGATACATATCCCATTCCTAAACCAGTCCAAGCATCTGAGTTGAGATGTGATCTATCAAAACCACATGACGACTTTATGTGTTTCCCATTACCTGAAGAAACCGAAGTTTCCTACGATCTGTCAAAGATATTCGGAAGAAAAATTGTGGGATCAAACCAACTATCTTACGATCCTTCCAGAATTTGTGCTACAGTGACCGATAAATGGAATGCCTTTATAAATGTGAACGGAAGCCTCATGGCAACCGACAATAATTGTTTTGAATTGCATGATCAATTAGAGTATGATGTGTACTTCGAGACGGATGATAGTAATAATGTGTTCACTACTGGTGATGTTCCAATCTTCGCAAGTAGATCACTAACCGGTTATGGCCAGGACCATGGTGGTTTACGTACTGTATTCAGAAACCCTACTGATAAAGAAATCAAATTGATATATTTTGAAACATTGCCTTGGTTTATGAGAGTCTATTTGTCAACATTGCAATTAGATTCAAAAAATTCTTCATTAAGTTTAGATGATGTTATAGAATCAAGTCATTATGAACCAGCAAAAGATAGAGAAAAACCAACCCATCTTGAGTTTAATATAATTGTGCCACCCAATACATCATTTGCTTTGTCATATCAATTTGACAAAGCTATTCTACAGACTTCAGAATACCCACCAGATGCCAATCATGGGTTTGAGGTACAAGCAGCAATCATTACAGTAGTACAACCTGTACATTACCAACTAAGAACCAGTACTTTATTGCTGTATTTATCTACACCAGATTTCAGTATGCCTTATAATGTTAACATTATTACGTCTACTATTATGGGATTGATTTTTGGAATGTTGTATAATATGATGGTAAAGAAATTGTTACCTTTGGAAGAGGCTGATAAGATTATGGCCAAAAGGAACATTAAAACTAGACTAAAGAATCTAAAGTTGAAACTTTTGGCCAAACTTAATGGTGCAAAGAAATCTGAGTGAAAACATATAGCTGATATGTTTTAATGATTGTAGCTGTTAACAATTTTCAATTATAAATACTGCCCCCATCCTATAGATTTGATTTTGTATTAATGTATAGTATCCAATATCCTTGCAACAATATTGTGAGCTAATGCAGTTTATTAAGATATACATCGAATTATACTTCAGCTATAAAAGTAAATGGTATAGTTATAGGCATTTAGTAGGTAGTGTTACTTAAAATGGATCCTCATATGGGTCCTCTTCATCATAATCGTCATCCTTTTCGTATTCATAGACAATGGCTGTACCACCAGTTGTTAGTGACTGTGCTTCCAGGAATGGTAAATCGACTAAATCCCTGGCCTTTTTCTGCTTCTCAGATGTAGACAAATTGAATGTAGCTAAATCTTGAAGCATTTCTGGAGTTTCTAGAGAGTTATCCTCCTCTTTGTCCTCTAATAAAGTGTATTGATGATTTACAGGATCCACTTTGAAGTCATAATTCAAAGATCTGCCCGATCTTCTTTTATTGGTTAAAGTGATACTAAAGATCTTGTTATTTAACCCTCGCAGTAAGTTAAATTTTCCTAGTTCTCTATTTATATCTTCTTCATCAGTACCATTTGTGGGTAGAGCGTCGATATCTATCACAGTAGTGGCCATAAAGCCAAGAAGCTCCTGTGCTGATGGATAATTATCCAACCCTTTCTCTAGTTTAGAATCCACCATATCCCTATGAAATGTGGCAACAATTGTAGCATGTGGTGATGCAATTGAAGCTATGAACTGACTTAGTTGAGAACGAGGAATGTGGTTAAGAGAATCGATCACCACAAGGTTCTTACATCCAGATTTGACGGGAGTCTGTGCTGTAGGCAAATATGAACTTATAGTCTCTGACAACCTAGTGAATCCCGTTGAACTGACATCCACAAATACATCAGCAAATTTTGGTTTATTAACTTCATCAAATCCAACATATATAATTGTATTATCTTCTTTATTCCTCTGCGAATCAAGAACATTATGAACCACTTCTTGCACTAAAAATTGAGAGCTTTGAGCCAAAGTATCAGTAAATAATAGAAGGGGCACCGGGTCTGTTAGACTCAATATACGTTTTAGCAGAACTGATGGGTTATGAGTAGAGCTAGCCATGTCAAGTTTTGCCTTTGTTAATATATTTTTTTTATGTAAATATGTGAAGCGTTTCCTGGTATTATTTTCAAATCTAATAAATAATCAGGTTAAAAAAAAAATATTTAATCCTATCTAATAATCTAAAAGTACGACATGAAGCTCACAATCTGTTATTAATAAGCAAATATTAATTAAATTAACTAGCAATCTCTTAATAGCAACCTCATCGCAAAAGAGGGCATCGCAAAGGAAATTGAAATTTTGGTGAAAATAGGTTACCCGCGTTTTACCGGGTAAGTTAATCACATGCTTATTTCCGGGTGATGGGGGTTAATCACGTGGCTTTCTCGTTTATGATTACTGTTGTGAGCAAAAAGTGAGTTACTTTAGTAGAAAGTATGGCTATATATGATATGATGGACAATGAAAGGCCTTAATCATCATTTTAAGATGTGCGCTAGCTGTGTATTCTGAGGTATTTAATTTGTTGGAATCCCATCAATTGACCTCTGGACGTTTGGTTTTATTCAGTTATTAATACAATACCTTGGTTTTGGAAGAAAGGTGTGGAGAATAGGACTTTGATAAATATTAATATAGTGATTTGAAGGATATAAAATCTAAAAGATGCCCGATGTTTATGGTCCTGAGCCACTCAGACCTCTTAATGAGGTCATGAGGCATGGGTTTGAAGAGCAGTACAGTAGTGAACAGTTTTTGGAGGCATTGAAGAGCACATATTTCTTGTATTATAATGATAAAAGGTATGAGACATCAGGGAATCCGACACCTGAAGATGAGAAGAACGAAGATGTTGATGGATATTACCAACCCATTCCGGATTGGAAGATAATGAAAGATAGGCAGAAGACGGTGAGTGCAGCTCTGCTGCTATGTCTAAATCTTGGTGTCGATCCACCTGATGTGATAAAGACTCATCCTTCGGCGAGAGTCGAGGCATGGGTGGATCCATTGAATTTCCAGGACTCTAAAAAGGCTATCGAACAGATTGGTAAAAATTTACAGTCACAATACGAGACTTTATCTCTACGAACGCGTTATAAGCAGAGTCTAGACCCATGTGTTGAGGATGTTAAAAGATTTTGTAATTCTTTAAGGAGACAATCTAAGGATGACCGCATTCTTTTCCACTATAATGGCCACGGTGTACCTCAACCGACCCCATCAGGTGAGATATGGGTATTTAATAGAGGCTACACACAATATATCCCAGTATCGTTATATGATCTTCAAACATGGTTAGGGGCACCTTGTGTTTATGTGTACGACTGCAGCAGTGCAGGGAATATAGTAACCAATTTCCAAAAATTTGTGGAGAAAAGAGTAAGAGATGATGAGGCGGGGAATCATGATAATGCAGCAATCTCTCCCACATCATCATATCAACAATGCTTCCAATTGGCATCTTGCAGAGCTAATGAGTTGCTGTTGATGAGTCCCGAACTTCCGGCAGATTTGTTCACTTGCTGTCTGACATGTCCAATTGATATTAGTATCAAGGTCTTTTTGATGCAATCGGAACTGAAGGACACTAAGTATAAAGTATTCTTTGATAGCACCACGACATATGGATCTGACACAAACAAATCATCCAATAGCTCATTTAGGTCCAGCATTCCAAATGTAAATATTCCTGGTATATTATCTGATAGAAGAACTCCTCTTGGTGAACTAAACTGGATTTTTACTGCCATCACTGATACAATAGCATGGACTTCATTGCCTAGACCGCTATTCAAAAAATTATTTAGACATGATTTAATGATAGCTGCGTTGTTTAGAAATTTTTTGCTGGCCAAAAGAATAATGCCATGGTATAATTGTCATCCAATATCTGATCCTGAGTTACCTGATTTAGTAGCCACACATCCTATGTGGAAAGTTTGGGATTTGGCTATGGATGAAGTTTTAGGGAAGTTGGTAGAGGAGCTAAAAAATAACGATGTCAGTCAGAATTTAGAATCTCAGTTAATTTTACAACAAGAGAACATGCAAGGACAAAAAAGATCTCAGAAACAATCAGAACAACGTCCTGAGAGTATAAGAACGGAATCTAGATTTAATGCAGGTAATTTGAGTACAATGTCCCTTGCTAATCATCCTGGGTTAAATGGACAGAATAGAAAATCTCAAGCAGCACTTATCGGTACTAATAGGCCGCAAAATCAACCACAATATACCGGATTTTTTGAGCAGAATCTCACTGCTTTCGAACTGTGGTTAAAATACTCATCAAACGTGAGAAACCCTCCTGAGCAATTACCTATTGTATTACAAGTTCTGCTATCTCAAGTGCATAGAATACGAGCATTGGTTCTTCTATCAAGGTTTCTTGATTTGGGCCCATGGGCTGTCTACCTATCTTTGTCTATTGGTATTTTTCCATACGTTTTAAAACTGTTGCAAAGCCCTGCTCCAGAACTAAAACCTATTTTAGTATTTATATGGGCAAGAATCATGTCCATAGACTTCAAAAATACACAAGCAGATTTAATCAAGGAAAAAGGATATATGTATTTTGTTACTGTATTGGTTCCTGACTGGGGTATATCTCCTTCGATTACTACAGCCCCATCTTTTAGTAACGGTAGCTTATCTATGGGAAACATGTCAGGAATGAGTGGTTCTCGAACACAGTTATACGACCAACAAGGAACCCGCAGTAACCTCTATCAATCATATCTTCAATCTACAAACTCTACTACGGATGAACAAAAGGCAATGGCTGCATTTGTATTAGCTTCGTTCATAAGAGACTTTAGGCCTGGCCAAATGCACTGTTTTAGCATTGAACTGCTTAATAAACTAGCTTATTATATCTCAAATTCTGAAGTTCCACTTTTGAGACAGTGGTCGATTATTTTAATAGGACTATTATATTCTGAGAACCCGCTGCATAAGTCTATATGTATGAGCTCTGGATTATTCGAAATTATTTTGAAGGGAGTAAAAGATCCTGTACCAGAGGTGCGTACTGCTACTGTTTTGGCTTTGAAATACTTCATATCTGATTTCGATGATGCGGAAATAATAGTTGGTCTGCAACAGGAACTTGAACAACAGTATCAACAGCTTCATACCCAACTTCAATATATTCAAAATAACATACATTCACAGCAATCACAGGCTACTCAACAGCAGCATTTAGAACAACAACAAGGTAAAATTGAACAGCAGCTACATCACTGCCAATTAAGACAGGCTCAACTTGAAAATGTTGACCTAAAGAAATTAAAGCAACAGGAAATTCTGAATCTTATTGCATGCCTGCGTTTGACAAATGATGGTTCACCTATTGTAAGAAAAGAAATGATTATGCTCTTTTCTCAAATTGTCTACAGATACTGTAATTTTTTTATAGTAGTAGTATTCAATGAACTACTTGAGGAAATTGCGGCACTTGATAAAGGTAATACCAAGCCAGAAGACTTCAAGGATAGGAATTCTATCAGCCGTGGTTCTGTGTTCAGTATAATATGGAAAGCATTGTTAATTTTAACTGAGGATCCTTATAATGAAAACAAGGTACTTGCTGGACAAGTCATTGATTACATTTTAACTGAGTTGAGCGTTCATAAAGAATTGGGTGAATCATTCTCTAAAATTGAGGCCTTTTTATCAACAAGAAGTTCCAGCTTAAACCAAAGTGGTAAGTTAAACTTTGGTAACTCTCAGATTCAGATAGTCAAGAAACCCATTGGACCTTATGGTCAAGGTAAGGAGGATGATACTGATCAAAATAATGAACTGAATACGAAAAACTTACAGGCGGACAGTCATAAGAGTAGAGTTTTCAATTTTTTGAATAATTTGAAATTTAATAGAGATAACAATGATGATTCTGGTCATGATCAGGAACTATCCCAAGGGAACTTGTTATCAAGTAAATCATACGTTAATATGCCTAAGGCTAGCTTACCAACAGCTAAAACTCCAAGGCCTATGAAAAATTCCAGTCATCGGAAATTACCTCTTGAGAGCACATTTTTGGACTATTCGAGAGAGTATTTTCAAGAGCCGCAAATGCGGAAACCTGAATCTGAGGAAGCTGGTAGCATCGAACACACAGCTAGTTTGTGGAGAAAAAACAGAAATGTTGGTATAATTGAAGAAACTCAAGTACAAAAAAAGCTGGCTCTCTATGGTGATTGGTCTAATAAGATCAGGACATTTGATAATAAAACACAAGTAAAGCTGCTAAAGTTTGCCCAGTATGAAAATTATTTGGTTACATCTGATGATAGAGACACTATTACAGTTTTTGATTGGGATATTAACAAATCAATATCTCGATTTTCTAATGGAAATCCTTTTGGTACTAAAGTTACTGATATTAAGTTACTTAATGAAGATGACATACCTTTGTTACTTACAGGCTCCTCCGATGGATTAATTAAAATATATAAAAATTTTGACTCCGTCGAGAACATTGAGTTAATTTCAGCATGGCGAGGTTTGACTGATATGCTCTTAACCCCTAGGTCAAATGGTTTATTGACCGAATGGCAGCAGAGTAGAGGATCTCTTCTCACTACTGGTGATGTGAAGATTATTAGAATCTGGGATGCTCTTTCGGAAACTGTTGAGGTTGATATACCTGCTAAAACTTCTTCCCAGATAACGTCGTTGACGTCTGACCAACTGGAAGGTAATATATTTGTAGCTGGTTTTTCTGATGGAACGGTTAGAGTATATGATAGAAGATCAGATCCTCGTCTTGCGATGGTGAGAAGATGGAGGGCTGGAAATGGTAAATCAGGGTCCTGGATTAATAATGTGCAGATGCAACGGGGTGGTTACCGTGAACTAGTAAGTGGCTCTACTAATGGGGTAATAGAACTATGGGACATTCGCCAAGACGAACCTGTCGCTACTTATTTCGATGAAAACAGACAAGAAGGAAAGAAAAATGCAACTACTATGGTGTGTATGCAAGTCCATGAACATGCACCTGTAATTGCAACAGGTACTAAACGTATTAAACTATGGACTACGGCTGGAGACTTGTTATCATCGTTTAAAAATACAAAAACATCGACAGGAATGGGCGTGGCTAGTACTTTTGCAGCAACTGGTATTAGAAACACGCTATCAAGTACTTCATCTACATCGTCCTTTTTATCAAATTTGGCCTTCCATCCTCATAGAATGATGCTGGCTGCAACTAATTCGCATGATTCGTTCATTAATATTTATTCCTGTGAGGAGCGTAAAGATGATATATATCTACCATTCTTTAAATAACATGGAATAACTGAAATAAAATTATGTATTTAAATATCAAGTTATTCAAACTACCAGCATTTTAACTTAATTATTTCTTTAGTTTTGAAAATCAGTATTGAGTTAGCGACTGTATTTATTACGATATAACCGTTTTTGTGGAAAGCGGCTGAATATGAAAATATAGTAATTCAAGTCATTATAAATACGCTCCTCAAATTTAAGAAGTAACTAAGTATCAAATTTATCTTAAATTTGTAGTACTGATTTTATTTGTAAGTTATATTTTGTTTCTAAAACAAATGGATGCTCAAATGTCAGAAAAGAGTCCTAAAATAAGTAAACCACTTCTCGATAGTTTTATAGGTGGCTGTGAAAATGGTCAGGATCGAAAATTCTTTAACCTTAGTCAGGATTGTAGCAGGCCATTTCAAATTCTAAGAAAAGATTTTCCCTTCCAACAGTTTGATGTAGATCAAATGCAATGTAATGTGGAAACTAGGTCATCGTTTCTAAACAAATATGGCGACTGTCCAGATATCAATACCGATAACCAGTTAATAGATGAAAACGTCCTAGAGCACTTCGTTAAGCAACCCCAGGAGAAATCAAATATTCAGAGCCCTTGTTGTAAGTTTTTAACATTGAATGATAAAATACCCATGCTCAGCCTGCTAAATAATAACAATATAAAATCAAATAAAAACCCAAAAATAAGTCCTGGAATGTCTAGGTATAGTAGTAGTAATATTTCCCAAATCTTCTTTGAAAATTCTATATTGTTTAATCCAAGAGAAGAGAAGAATATGTCGGCCAAGGATAAAGTAGATAACTGGATAGAAAATAATATTGTCACTTCACATGGAAATAATTATGCTGGGGCAGAAATAAGTCTAGATTGGGAAGAAAATGAATTTGATTACCCAGAAACAGAGCTTTTCCCAAAGGAAACAAATAAAGTTATCGATTATCAAGATATCATATATCTCCAATGTCGTAAAATAGATTCACTAGTACGGAAAGCCTATTCTAACGAGAGAAAGCGTTATCACGAAGATACATTCGATGTATCAACACTATCATCAAGATAGTAAAACCTAAATGTAATATTGAGAAAATTGTAACATTATATTAATAGTGGTTATTTTCTACATACTAGAATAGATATTTATGAATAGATATGTGAATTTATAATTAAATTAAGTTAAATCATTCTCTATATGAGATTTATTTTCATTGTTCCCGACCATCCCAGAATTGGTGGACCAAGCATTTTCTTCTAATGTTTCTTTAGCTGAATCAAACCGCTCCTTCAGAATTGGTGATTTAGCTGTTACGTTCTTATATTTAGTTGAATGCTCATCTTTCCGCCAAGATTCTGTATTTAGTTTCACCTCTACTAGTTCGCACTTTTGTTTACCCTTCAAGGTCTCATCTATTGTTGAGGGATCATTATTCTCCCGAACATTGTTAATGCCGATAATGGTTCTCTCGTCTGGCTTTTCAATATCCTCGATTTTATCTTCAATGTTATCCTCCATTACGTTACTACTTCTGTCAAGGTATGAATCTTCTATACTGCCGTAATTCTTGAGTATTGTTTCAATTTTGAAGGGGTTGCCTTGTATTACATTGGCTGAATAAGTAGTTGGGAGTGATTTATAAATTGCTTTCAACAAGGGATCCTCTTGCTCATATACACCAGATTTTAGGTTTTCCCATTTAATGGGATTTCTTCGTTCTTCTGGAGCTAGTGTTGACCAATATTGTTGAGCTCTTCTTCTTCTTAGATTTTCTAAGTCCTCTGTGAAACAGTCTGCATTCGTTCTTTCTAACTCGCCGAAGGAGTTTTTAATAAATCTTTCGGCATGGTCTCTCAAATCAGAACATGTCTCATATAATTCAATGCTGTAGTTGTTAAATTGTTTTCTGGCATATATAGCTACTGACTGGTCGTAATGGAATTGGATTACTTCTAGAGACTGTTGAAAAGTAATTACTTTCTCTTTTAATAACTGTATTTCCTCCTCATTTTCATTTTTCTTTTCCTTCACTTTGTTGTATTTTAGAAGAGCATTATTTAGATCCTTCTTGGCAGTTATTAAATCACTTTCACGCTTAGAAACGATGCCTAATGTGTCAGCTAACAGTTTTAACGCCTGGGCCAACCTTTGTTCAAATTCCAAATCCTGAGTAAACATAGTACAAACATCTTCTACAAGACCTGGAGTCACGGTCTCACTCAAGTAAGGATTCTTCTCCCAAGTTTTCAGGTCACGAAGTAGTTTTCTCTCAGCTTTCAATAGATCATTCCTCTTAGACGCTATTGTCGTTATTCTTCTCTTGATTAATTGGAGGTTAACTTTCTTCCTGTAAATTGGATCTTGGATGGTGGTCAAATATGAAAGATCAACTGTGTTAGGATCAAATTGCTTAGGATATGGTTCTTCATGGCAGTCCGTATTATTAGATACTTCTATATTTCTGACAGCAATTGGTTCAGATATTGCAGTATTAGGAATTTCTGTGATAGCTTCTATCATTTTTGGTCTATTCTTGGGATTAATTGATTTTTCTGCTGATACTGATGTATGACTCTTATTGAAGAACCGCGTAAGTGTATCTTCACCAATTTCATCCTCGCCAAAGATGTTTACTCTTATTGATGGAGTAGGATCCTGAAGATGATACGATGGTTCTTCTGATAGTTCCATTGGATTTTTCAACTTTCTTTCACCAAGTTTAAGCCTTGAGAATAATCTACCTTGTATACCAAACCATGTATCGTTATTAGTCACCTTTGGTTTGTCTTGTTCATTAGAACCCCATAATTGCTTTAATTTCTCCAAAAGATACGAACGCTTACCACCACCTTGTCTCATTTGCTCAATGGCATATATATTATCCACAGGAGGTTCAACTGACTGGACTGGATGGTTCAGCACACCAATACTTTCAGGCGCCGTGTAAACATTCATACCGAACATTGTGGATTTCCCATATCCAACACCACTGAGGCCCACCAAGAAGTAAAAAACAACGAACAGTTATGATATATCTAGATGATATTAAAAGGTAATAGAGCATCCAGAGACCTTTATTGGTTTTATTTTGGATACTGACACAAATTCATTTTAAAGAGTTTCAGCACGTGATCTGGTATCAACAAATATGAGCACGTGATCTATTCTTCGAGGAAAAAAAGCAATAAAGAAGAAGTCCGTTAAAACGTTTGTAGCTGGCATAAAGTCCATTCAGACAATTTATGGGTTAACGCTTGAGTGTATACTCCGTTGTTTATTTTTTATTTGAGCTTAATTAGAATTGATGTGAAACCGTCGATCTATTTCTGATGGAATTAGCGCAAACTGTATGTGTCAGGAGATCTGATCTATAGAAATAGCAACTTTAAGAGTCTTTCTTCTGAGGCACCTGGCCAAGGAAGCAATTGATTGATTGTCTTTTGAGAGACTAAATACTAATCTTCTTTTTTTTAAAATATAAAAAAAAAAATTACAGACATTATATAACGTTTCCGTGCATTTTAATTAATGAGGAGAAAAAACCTTGTAGTAGAAAAACATCTTTTTTTATCTAATAGAATATATATATTAATATTTTTCTTTCAAAGGTTTTTAAGCATCGTAAGTGGTGGAGGAGACGTTACCACCGTGACCGGTCCAGTTGATGTGGATGTCCTTACCTTCTGGCAAGTTGTCGGAGGCACACTCTGGTAGGACTCTGAAGGTGTGGGCACCGAAGTAGTCACGTTGAGCTTGCAACAAGTTAGCTGGCAATCTTTCGGATCTGTAACCATCGTAGAAGGACAAAGCGGTGGCGAAGGCTGGGGTTGGGATACCGTAAGTGGCAGCCAAAGCCAAGGATCTTCTCCAGCCACCTTGAGCCTTGGTGACGGCGTCCTTGAAGAACTTGTGGAACAACAAGTTCTCCAAGTTTGGATCTTCTCTGTAGGCCTTGGTGATTTCACCCAAGAAGACGGATCTGATGATACAACCACCTCTCCACATTAGAGCAATAGCTGGGTTGTTTAGCTTCCAGCCGTAAGTCTTGGCGGCTTCGTTGATCAACATGAAACCTTGGGCGTAAGAGATAATCTTGGAAGCGTACAAAGCTTGTTCCAAGTCGTCAACGAATTGTTGCTTGTCCTTGATCAAGTCCTTTGGAATCTCTGGACCTGGCAAGGTCTTGGAGGCCTTGACTCTTTCGGTCTTTAGAGCGGACAAACATCTGGAGAAGACGGCTTCACCGATCAAGGTGACTGGCATACCTAGATCCAAAGCGTTGATGGCGGTCCACTTACCGGTACCCTTTTGACCAGCAGAGTCCATGATCTTTTCGACCAATGGCTTACCGTCGACATCGTCGTACTTCAAGATGTTAGTGGTAATTTCAACCAAGAAGGAGTCCAAGACACCCTTGTCCCACTTACCGAAGACTTCGGAGATTTCCTTGTCGGTGAAACCACCGATTCTCTTCATGATATCGTAGGCTTCACAGATCAACTGCATGTCACCGTATTCGATACCGTTGTGGACCATCTTGACGTAGTGACCAGAACCAGCTGGGCCGACCCAGTCACAACATGGCTCACCGTCAGCCTTAGCGGAGATAGACTGGAAGATCTCCTTGATCTCTGGCCAAGCTTCTTCAGAACCACCTGGCATCAAAGATGGACCGTAACGAGCACCATCTTCACCACCAGAGACACCAGAACCAACGAACAAGATACCCTTCTTCTTCAAGTCCTCGTATCTTCTGTTAGAGTCTGGGTAGTGAGAGTTACCACCGTCAATGATGATATCACCCTTCTCCAAGAGTGGGACCAATTGGTCGATGGTGGAGTCGACTGGGGCACCGGCCTTGATCAACATCATAACCTTTCTAGGTCTCTTCAACTTGGAGACCATGTCTTCCAGAGAGGTGGCACCAATGATTGGCTTACCCTTAGCCTCGTTAGCCAAGAAGTTCTCAACCTTAGCAGTAGATCTGTTGTATGCACAAACAGTGTAACCGTGGTCAGCAATGTTCAAGATCAAGTTTTGACCCATAACGGCCAAACCAATCAAACCGAAATCAGCAGACATTTTGTATGTTGTTTTTATATTGTATTTGTTTATATTTTTTCAAGGAACTCCTTGGTCTTTTTTTTTTTATTACATGTAAAATCTTAAATAAAGAAGTTTATGAAAAAATTTAAAGTTCCTATCTTTCATTACCCTTTATATAACTTTTTTTTTCTCTCTCTCTCTCTCTCTTCTTCCACTCTCCTTGTCTTTTCAATCGATATTAAGTAAAGGAGAAACACCAATTGAGTTATTTCTAGTTGTTACGTCTTTTCTTTTATCGCCACTCTTCGCTGTTCGAAAGTCCTCTCTATATTCTCTCCTCTGGCTTGTGTAAGTCTCACTCTTGTCTTCTCTCTCCTCTGTCTCTATCAAATACAAACTAAATTTCTTCAATATCATAAGCTTTTCAACTCAGTGCTTCTTCCCCCTGTAATTGATAGAGAGATTGCAAATTTAAGAGATTGGCGTATTTCTGTCAAATAGTATGGTAGAAGTAGGAACCTACGCTGTACACTGTTTGGCTCTCTACGCTGTGCTCTCTACGCTGTTTTGGCTCTCACCCAGTACCCAGATACTGCTGTGTTATATAGGGGCTCTTTTTTTGTTCGTCTAATTGCTTCTACGTAAGCAATATGGGCTTATACGAAATCCAACAACCAAAAAAAAAAAAAGGGGACCAGGTGAACCAAAAAAAAAGGGATTTCCCAAAGAAAAAAAAAAAAACTGTACTCCCTGTGGAAAAGCAAAATTTTTAAAGGGACGTTCTTCCTACTCCTTTTTTTTTACTAAGGGGACAACCAAAAAAAAAAAATAAAGGGACAAAACCGAAGAACGGTAGAAAGATCTCACACACACAGACGCATACCACAAACACACACACACACACACACGCACAGAAGCACAAGCACAAGCACAAACACAACGAGGAAAATCTCTTTTTCTGTGTGAAAAAAAAGGGGGGGGGAAGACCACACGAGGGCCCGTCTTTTTTTTTCACACAGAAAAAAATAAAAATCAAAAAAAAGAATAAAACACGAAAAAACATACTACCGTGTGTAACACCGTGTAACTCCGTTTCTGCATAGTAACGTAACACCGTGACACCGATGTGATGTTATAGTGTGAGGTATAGTAGCGTGTATGGCACCGCTTGTGACACCGGCTGTTACACGGCGGGTGACACCGCAGGTGACACCACAGTGGTGTTGTGAATACCGTAACACCGTTTTTGTAAAATACATCATATATATAAAATAAAAAAAATAAAAAATGGGCTGATGGTATAAATTATTATATTTACGCTATACATAAGGGACAATCATAGTAAAGGTTGGGGTTTACTTCTCTTGAGGCCCATGGTCTCCAAGAAAAGGTTGATGTTATCTCTAATAGAGTTTATCACAACTCTTACTAGACCTGTGTGTTTCTTGCTCTTATCCATCTTCTGCAATGCGGCGTCCCGTGTTGATGTGGCGAGGAGGTAGTCTCCAGCGCTGAGGGACACAAACAAGGCGAATGGGATGAACCATACGCAGAGTGCGAAGAATGACGCGACCTCGGCAAATGAGGCACGTTTCCTGGGCATGTAGTTAGGGTCGTAGGCGAACTGCGGTGGGATCTCGATGTGGTTGAAGTACCGGAACCACAGGTAATGGTTGAGCACTACCAGGATGCAACTGGATATGAAGGTCGGGCTGGCCAACGAGATGATGGGGAACCGTACTAGGTTCTGCTTGTACACAATATGTGACACTATAGATAACGCTACTAGTTTCAAGGGTAACCCATCAAGAGCCCAGAGCAATACTAGCGTCGCAATGATAACGTATATAGCCCTGTTCAAAAACCGTCTCGTGGGCTCACTGTACTCCTCTACTATCTCACTTATATAGTATAGCCCTGACGCTATCGACAGCGTTAAAAAACAAAATCCAAATATAGAACCAAATACTGCTAATACTTCCAGTAACATGTCACTTCTTCTTCCCTTAGTTGCTTGTCTTGATTCTATTTTTTCTTCTAAAAGGAACAAATCTATAAAATATGCAAGTTAATTAGAGTGCATCTTTTGTAAAGGTAGAGACCATCTCATATATCTTTAAGGAATATGAAGACAGTAACATTCCTTAATTTCTAACATTACTGATTGTAACAAAAAATTAAAACAATACAAAAAAAAAATGGAGTAGAAAACACCAAAACGAACAAAAATGCGGGTAAAATTCAATGTCATCATAGACGTATTATCCAGGGGGGTTTAAAAAAAAAAAAAGAATACTTATGCCACCTGCCAGAATTGAACTAGCGACCTTTGCATTACAAGTGCAACGCTCTACCACTAAGCTAAGGAGGCAATTAGGTAAACTGTGTTCGTTAAGGAAGAATTAGCGGGGTTGTCGTGTCTTTCATGTTAATATTTTAATTCAATAACAAAAGTGTGGGGGAGGGCTAGAAGAAGCATGGAAAGATAAAGGCTGGACATATTGACATATTGACATTGGTGCCCCTATTTCAGATTAATAGCTATTGCAGCTTATATAAAGTAGAATTCAAATGAGATTCAACTTGTATAAGCAGCTTTATCTATATCGTTTTCTTTCCACTTTGATTGGGTGAGAGCGAACCAAAAAAAAAAAATTATAGTTCCTCTGCTCGTTCTTCCTCTCTCCTATGGAATTCAACTGGAGGGAGAGAAGACGAGAGGATAGAGAGGGGCAGAGCGAGTGATGTAGAGTACAGGACAAGACCTTCTCCGAGCGATGAACGTGTAGGGGTTCTTCAACTGTCAAGGATTAGGAGTTCGATGGATCATACTTCTATTATGGCATATTCTATTCTACAATTTTTTATTTCTATAAAGAGTCTAGTAATCTCTATTATATCTTCTTTTTTTCCAAGTCTTTTTCACTATCAATTGTTTTATCAATCTTTTTATTTTTATCAAGCAATTGAGGACCAAATTACCATATATATACCTAATTTACCGCAATGTCTAACAACGAGAGAACTTTTATTGCTATCAAGCCAGATGGTGTTCAAAGAGGTTTGATTTCTAGTATTCTAGGAAGATTCGAACAAAGAGGTTACAAGCTAGTTGGTATCAAGCTAGTCCATGCTGACATGAAGCTTTTGGAACAACACTACGCTGAACATGTCGGTAAGCCATTCTTCCCAGCTATGTCTGCTTTCATGTCCTCCGGTCCAATCCTAGCCACTGTCTGGGAGGGTAAGGACGTCGTCAAGCAAGGTAGAGCTATGTTGGGTGCTACTAACCCAACTGCCTCTGCTCCAGGCACCATCAGAGGTGATTTCGGTATCGATCTAGGTAGAAATGTCTGCCACGGTAGTGACTCCGTCGAAAGTGCAAACCGTGAAATTGGTATCTGGTTCAAGAAGGAAGAACTAGTTGAATGGAAGCCATCCGCTATCTCCTGGATCTACGAGTAAGGAATATCTTCTTATTTTTTATTGCCCCCTTCTATATTCCTGCTCCCGTGGGGATATAGCTATAAAAAGTTTGTACTAAGTATATTCTGTAAATAAAGATACAGCTTAATATAAAAGAGAAATATCCAATATAACTAAAATCTATTAAAAAAAAAGGGGAAGAAACTTTTGAAACTTCAAATTAAAGTGCTGGCCAATCAAAAAAAAATTATTTCTATTCATTAAGAAGAGGCTATTTGTCCTTTATTGTAGTTTCTTAATACACCGTTGTCTGTTGATACAACCCCGCACGTTATAAATGTCCAAATATCAGGACAAATTAATTAAAAAAACTGCTAAAATGTTCCCTTAAAAATTGTGTTTTGTCCGTACTTTTCTCTGTGTTCTGTTATTTTCACAAAGAAAAAATAAAAATACTAACAGCCCCGCACCATCGCATATCAGTAACACAATGGTGGGCATTGTTTTAAAAACTAACGGATTTAAGATGTGTGTAGTGCAATGCACGGATTTATTTCATTAAAGGTACTGTTACAATAGTGTGTGAGTTGTATCACAAGGCGGATAGGATAGTGGATAAGCTTAACAACCGATGGAAAAAGGGTACAATGGAAAAAGCTGAGTCTTCCCATTCTTCTCTGTGCATCAATGGGTGTGGGAAAGTAGAAAGACGATTCACAATAGAAAAATATGAAGACATTTTGTTTTTTGTTCATTGATTCACTAACGTATGGATTATTGATTAGCTCATTGGTATTAGAATATACTGAAAAGAGAGGATCGACAAAGGGGTGGTGGGGTGGTTGTATTTTTAGATATAATTTCTGCCAATAATATTGTAACATTTGTATTCCATGATAGAGCAGCATAAAAATACAAGTGTTGTAGTAAACAAATGCGTGTTGTAATACAATTCTCAGACATATATAAGCACCTTAAAATCTCAACTTTCTCTTCTTGTTTCATTCTTTGGTACTTTTCTTAATATTTTGGAGACGTAAAAAGATAAATCTAAAACACTAGAAAAACAATATATAATAAATTTACACAATATGTACGCCAGAATTGCACCAAGAGCTTTGACAGTAGGTAGACGCTTTGCTTCAACTACCAGAAACTCTAACAGCAACCCATGGATGACACCAATTCCATTGCTGATTATAGGTACACTAGCTGGTGGTGCCGCCGTTGTTGCTCATTACAACGATGACGAGCATAGTGGTATTAAGAAGATTTACCAAAAGCACAGAAATGTGTAAGAACAAAATTCTAAAGTTGTAAAACAATGATAAATAATTAATAAAATAGAAGAGAAAAAAAAAGAAATTTATCTAATTTATTTTTATTTAGTTTAATATATTCTTTTTATTTATTTGTGCCAACGTCTAGTACAATGTATTGATATGTATTCTTCACGTAGAGAGATGAATGGTCTTCACATTATTATTTGTAGCTATATATCTAGTATTAAAACAAGCTATATAATTGCAAAATTATCTATTTGGTTTTCTTTACACTAACTTCTTCTGGTAAAGATTTGTCCATTTCATCATAGTATTTTTCAAAGTTCTTCACTTGGGCTAGCAAACCTTCTAATGAAACATTTCTATCATGTAACATGTCCTCTAGTTCCTTAACGGATGGCTCAACCTTGTTGCTGTTCCCTAATTTCTCGTCTTTCATATCTTTTGTCTCACCTTCCTTACCTTCCTTTTGAGCCCTTTCAATTAGAAGGTCCTGGTACTTTACAAGCCTTCTAATGATACTGAACACTGTAGGGATACCGATCAGGAAGTATAGGATGAAACCGGAGATATATACGTTTCTTTGGTTGAATGCACGAGTGGCAAGAACTTGAGTCGAGGTGTTCAACTCAGTCTCATCGCCCTTGACATGGTGGTACATCGAGACAGGGATGTTAGCCCTTTTCCAGGAATCTATGAATAGTAGACCAATGATACCAGCAAATATATAAAGAACAGTCTTGAATTGGCCACTGGAGGTTAACTGGAAATACGTCTTATATACGAACTTTCTCATACGGTGTGGCAATGGCAGCACCAGAAAGAATAGCAACGCCATCTCGAGCGTAAGAATCACAAATAGTGTAGTAAAATAAATACTCATCGTAGTTTTTATTCCGTTAGTATTGTATATTGTTTTTTTTCTTTTCGTAGTTGAAATAGTATCAAGTATTATAACTTATTAGTATTCGAATTACACTTAAATTTTAAAGAATAAAAAAAAAAGGATGATCACACTATAAGATAGAAGAAAAAGTAACAAATTAGGTATTTATATAGCAATCATCCTAAATAAAAAATTGATTAATATATAATTAATATTAATTAATTATAGAAGCCTATGTAAAAAATTAAAAAGCCTTGATGGCATCCCTTAAAAAAAAATTGGATAACCCAAAAAAAAAAAAGAAAGAAAACATAAAAAACGCTATAAAAGTATTACCCTGACTCATGTTAGACGAATAATAGCGTGACGTCAAATTAAAATATATCTTCTGATTCTTTTTATACATATGTTAATAAGTTTATAGCCGCTGTCAAGTTCTGGTTGTTATAGAATAAACGACTAATAACGATATATTTTAATAAAGAAGTTGGTTTTACTTATTTTAGAATATTGATACCATTATCAGTTTTTATTAAGTAATTCAAGTGGTGGATGTTGATTTTTTTTTTTAAAGTATTACGTATATAACAAAAATTGCAAGAAAAATATCTGCTGTTATGAATAAATTTTTTAAATTTTAATAACTATTGATTTGAATTGACCTGTCTCTTATTTTTTTTAATGTTTTGTGAGTACTAAGTGATGCTATGCTGTTGAGCTATGAGCCAAAAAATGAATAAATGTTGCTATTCTTTTCCACTATGACTGCAGCTAGTCGTACTTATAATAACATATAAAAGATTTGGAAATGCTTTTAATTAAATACTCTGATACAAGTCTTCAAGTTGCTAGTTTCATTTATGACGTGCTGATAAATCATCGATCACATGACATATTAATGTGAATTATGATATTTTTTTTGTCCATGCTTTCTCTTTTTTTTTTTTCTACCGTGCTGTTCCTTCCGGTTGCTTTTTAATTTTAATTTTTTAAGATTTTTTTAAATTTTTGTTTATTGAATCATCTCTGAACTCAAAAATAATAAAATTTCCCTATCACAATTTAATTTTGCCCCGATGAGCATCTTAAAGGGCTGAACAAAGATAAAAAAAAAGTAGATTAAGAAGAAAGAATTAATAAACAAATAATAACAGTTATTAATAAAATAAAATAAACTAAAAAAAGATACACAAGACTGTGGGATTTTAATAAAGTTTTTAACAATTTGAGGTTAAGTAAAGAGGATCTAAAGAAAAAAGAAATAAGTCATTAAAATTATCAAGTTTCTACTTATTGACTTTTTGCTTTAACAAAAAAAATCTAGTGACAATAATATTAGCTTAGTTATTATTTGGCTGGTTATTATTTTATCTAATATTAATTTTTTGGTCCAGCATATTTGTTGAGTTATAAATTAATGATACTGATTAACAACTACCCTTTATTTTAACAATTGAAGAAAGAAAAGCGAGAAAAGCTTAATATACTAGATTTAACTTGCTCTTTATTCATTGTTGTATTTTACCTTTCTTTCTTTGAGAATTTCATAAATATCCATTATACATTATCAAAAATAAGAATATTTTGATTCTTTAAAGATAATAAACAGAAATGTCAGAAAGTGAAGAAGAGAGACTTCTTTCTTCTCCAAGTCCTTTTACAAAAGGGCCAAGAGACCAAAGTGTTAGAATTGATGAAACTGAACAAGGGGATGACAATTTAAGGAATATTGATAACGAACTCACAAAAAGTGGAGATATTAAAAAACTATCAAAGAGGCCTGCTCCAGTGAAGCACAGGATATCTAATACTAGCTTACCCCGTAAAGATCCTACAGCAGATAACGATTTTTATCAGACCGATTCCTTTGGTATACTGCATGAATCGGGATCTGACTTGGAGACTCAGTTAAGGCAAAATCAGGACGAAGAGGATGAAGATGAGGATATATTGGAAGAAAGAGTACCTGAAAACCTTAGTAGACCTGCTAATTTAAAGAAAGAAGCAGAAGCAAGAAATAATTCCATAACCAATGCCCATAATAATATTAGACTCTCTCATAGAGCTAATAGGGAGTCTTTCATTGATCATAGGCCCTCTACCATAATGGAAACACGACCTTTGACCTTTGCTAAGAAGAGGAAAAAGAAACCTAAAAAAAGTAATATAGAAAGTGGTAAAGAGAAGCCCCGTGCCTATAGCATGAACACTGATATTTTGAATCCAAGCGGAAATAGAATATCTCCAAGGTTGAATACTAGTGATTATCCAAGCAGTTCAAGAGAAAGATTAGCTTCGTCCTTCAACCCAAAACTTCATGATCCATTTGGTCTAGCAGGTAGATCAGGTCGAAAGGACCTCTCAAGAAATAATCAATCTAGAAGGGATACTTTAATTCCAAATGGTAATGATGTAGTTATTGATGTTGATGAACTGATGCGTCATGTGAAGCACAGGGGTTCAAATGGTCGTAGTTACCATGTCGATAGAAATAGTAGACCTAGTAGTCTATCCACTAGGAGTGCGCCTTTTTCATCATCAACAGGAAGTACTGATGTATTTAATAGCGATATGGAAGACGAAGACGATGATGAATACAATTCGAGACCTTCCTCAAGGAGATCATCGAATAATTCTTCTTTGGATGACGTCTGTTTGGTACTGGAAGATGAAGATACTGATTATAATAAGATGTGGCCAGATGTAGCTGTATTAGAGGAATTCTCACAGGAAGAAACTGAGAAACTAAGGAAACAGGCAGTTCGTGATGCCGAGGCCTTTCATTTCCAATATGATGAAGATGATGAACCATTCTCTAATAACGATTTTGAAGATAGGTCATTCCCAAATGCTAATGAGAGATATAATATGGCAGACTCTGCTAACAGTGGTGGGATATTTTTCTCTAAACCAATTGTTACCAATATTGATGTCCCAGAATTGGGTAACAAAAAAGTCAATGAAGCCGAACAATTAGCGTCAGGAAGGTTAAGACCGAGAAGATTAGCCCCTTGGCACCTGACACAAGGTAAGATGAATGGTTTCACTCAACCTGGTATGTCTCCAATTCATCCAAACATTCCATTAGATAACGAAGTTAGAGATAACTTCCTTGTTGGTCGTAATATACAATATCCTTCCCACATTATTTCCAGCAATCCTGAGCATTTTAGATTTACCTATTTTAGAATTGATCTTGACGCAACCGTGCATTCACCTACCATATCGGGTTTACTACAACCCGGTCAAAAATTCCAAGATTTGTTTGTAGCTTCAGTTTATTCTGAGCAGAGATCTAATAGTAATGTTTCTGCTGGAAACACACCTATGACCACCAAGGCTAACACACCATCACATTCCACTTCACACTTCATGAAGAATGGCGCCAATATTTCTGGTTATCCATCGGCTAGTCACATAACATCTAGTGCAGCAACAAATGAGCTAGATGAATTTGAAGAAGTGTCTCCTTTTTGGCTAGACGTAGTGAATCCTACTGAAGAGGAAATGAAGATCCTGAGTAAAGCTTTCGGTATCCATCCCTTGACCACTGAGGATATTTTCCTTGGAGAGTCTCGTGAAAAAGTGGAGTTGTTTAAAGACTACTATTTCATTTGTTTTCGGAGTTTTGATATTATAGCAGAAAAACATGTTCTAAGACAGAAAAGGAACAAACAAAACGATGATCAAGCAACTACTAATATGGACCACGAAAGTATTTCACATAGTAACAAAAAAAACTGGTTAAGCTCATTTTTCAAGAAGAGAAGAAGGTCATCAAATGATATTAAAAAATCTGGTGGAGATCAGTCACTTTATAACTCAAGTCTACATCACAAGGCTAATAAACAAAAGATGAAAATGATTGAAGAGAGAAACAGGAAGAGAAAATCAGGAGACAGACACAAACCAAGAGAAGGTGAACTACAGCCTTTAAATGTTTATATAATTGTTTTCAGAACAGGTGTTTTAACATTTCATTTCGCCCCAACGCCTCACCCTATCAACGTTAGAAGAAGAGCTCGTTTGCTGAAAGATTACCTTAATGTTACCTCTGATTGGATTGCTTATGCCCTAATTGATGATATTACTGACGCCTTTGGCCCTATGATAGAACTAATAGAGGATGAAGTTTATGATATTGAGGATGCTATATTAAAAATGCATCACACTTATGATGATGAAAGTGACAGCGATTCTAGTGACAGCGATTCAGATAATTCCTCTAGTGGTGATGATGAATCTACGTTTAGTGTACGGGGTACCAATAAATCTGGAGCAAACGAAAATTCAAGATTACTGTTTGATAAAAGATATAAAACCTCCGCGTCTTTACATGGATCTATAACTAATAGATCAATGAATTCGCAGTATTCTAAGAGTTGGAAGAGCTACTCTTCCAATAGTAGCAGTAGCAGAACGAGCCACAGTAGCCTTTCCAGCATCAATCCGAATATTATCGGTTGGAAGAAAAAAGGAGATAGACTAAGAAGAATTGGTGAGTGCCGGAAGAGAGTAACTAGTATTTTAAGATTATTGGGCTGGAAAGCTGATGTAATTAAGGGGTTTGCGAAAAGATATAATGAACAATGGGACTTTGGTCCTCAAAGTGAGATTGGTATATATTTGGGTGATATTCAAGATCATATCATTACTATGGTGGCATCACTTAACCATTACGAGAAGCTGTTAAGCAGATCTCATTCCAATTACCTTGCACAAATTAATATTGACATGACTAGAGTTAACAATGACATGAATGATGTGCTTGGTAAGATTACGATTTTAGGTACAATCGTCCTACCCATGAATGTCATCACTGGTTTATGGGGTATGAACGTTATTGTTCCAGGACAATTCAATGAATCGCTGAATTGGTTTATTAGTATTGTCCTCTTTATGTTTTGTTTAGCTTACGGTGCTTATGTTTACACTAAAAAGAGATTTGATTTTTAAAAAACTTCTCTTATCTACAATCGAACAAAACTAATGGTCTTTTTTCATTATGATTTTTAATTTTTCATTTTTAACATTTAATTTGTATTTATATCTAATATTATTACTATTCAATCTGCATAATATACATTCTATGACCGAAAGCTTTCAAAATAAAAATAAAATATAACAATAGTTAACGTATCGTCTATCCTTGTAATAGTGATAGTAATTATAGGGAAATTACTACTCTATTTTACTTCTAAAAGATTAAGAAAAAAAAAAAAATATAGTGCGGCAACAAGGGCCAACTGAACCCTCATCTCTATATCAGTTGTTTCTTTGCGTTTTCCGCGACATTGTTCGTTTTATCCTTCATTAGATTATTTTTGTCCGCAGGTGCCTGCTGTTGTTGCTGCTGTTTAATTTCCTCTTGAACCTTTTTCTGTTTCTCATTCAAATTAGCCTCTCCGGCGGCAGCAGCGGCATTGGCAGCCTCACCTATTTTATTTCCGCTACCAACTGGGGCAGCCCCGCTACCAGGCACATTACCAGCAGCAGCATTAGCTGCTGCAACAGCATTTGCGGCAGCAGCATTAGCACCTGAAACAGAGCCAGCTTTCTCTTTCATAGCCTTCTCATCTTTCATAAGTTTGTCTGCATCCTTGAATACTTTGTTACTCCCCAGTTTATCTTTGATATCTTTCACGTCTATATTAATCTTTCCAGGGCCCAATGCGTCATGATCTAGTTCAAAATCAGGTGTATGACTCAAGTCTGCATATGCTATCTTAATCAATGCGAAGGCCACCGATAACAACAAGATATATCCCAATATCTTCTTCATAGGAGTAGTCATATAGTTGAGTGGGTTACGACTATTCCTAGGCTGTAACTTACCATTATACCTTGGCAAAACATCTCTTTTCCTCCTTACTCCTCCTTGCATGGTTTTTTTTTCTCTATGATGCTGTTATTAATATTCTCCTTTATTGTGGTTATGGGACTTTATTTAATCGAAAGACAAACCTTCTTGAGATTATAATCACTTGGAACACGAGAACACGTCTCTCTCTCTCTCTCAGAGTCTCTTACTCTCAGTTTCTCTTCAATGGGCTGATAAGTATTCCTTACCCGGACTAATCATCTAATACAAATAAATCACATGGTACTGTATATAATGATCTGGTTTTTGTATGTAAATAAAATGAATCGAAACCGCTTTATCGGGTTGAAATCAATAAGGTATTATAAATAAATTATCCTCGGGAAGGCGAAAGAAAAGATTTTATTAATATATGCATGTGTGTATGTGCATGTGTGCATGTGTGTATGTGTGTATGTGTGTGTATTTGTTACCTTCCCTCCCATCCGAAATCCCACAAGTAATCTTTTCTTTCTAATAATTACCCATTACAATGAGTAGAAGTTTTCTAATTAAAAGATAATTTTACCATTGCGGGATAGAGGGTTCGAGGAAAAAAAGAGTTTCTTTTTTTTTGTTGTTTTTTAAATTAGTTTTACTCTTATCTTATTGTTGTTATGTTATTAATGGATGTTGCTTTTAGGATGGGGTTGGCTCTCTCTCTCTCTCTCTCTTTCGGGAAGGTTGTTATTATTTTTTTTTTTGGCATTGGTTTGCTAAATGCTATATGATTAATGGTATTTGGTCTTCTTTAGGTTTGGGTACAGTTACCCTTTAGAAAAAGAAAGAAAGAAGGAGAGTTCGAGAACCACCACTATTTCCTATTTGAGTTCCATGATGGGGATCTCCCCCAGAAGAGATCGTATATGTGTTTTTTTTGTCACCCTTTTTTTTCTTTTTCGTGCGTGAATTTCTTTTTGTTATATTCTATTTAATTATTTATATCTCATTCGCAGTTTTGTACGGCCATTATAGCAGCTTATAAGTGTCATTGTAGTGAAGTTGTTCCGAGCCGGAACAACTTCACTGCAGCAACAATCACATAGAATTTAATAAAAAAAAAATATTAGGGGAGGGTTCTTTTTATTTTTTTTTTTTACCTCCAGTTTTTTTTCTATTTTCTTGGATATTCGCCCTTAGCCCACTCTTCTTTTTTCAAATACTTCCATCCCACCTTCCACGGCTCTTTTACTAGGGCTCGTAAATGATGTCACGCTTTCGTTATTATGCTGGTTTTGACACTCCAGTTGTTTTATTGGTTACCCTCACCCTCCACACCAGCCGACTCAAAACAATACGGACTTCTCTAAGGGAAAAGCGGCATTACAAGTGCCCGGAGAAAAGCGTAACATTGACGTCTATGTCCAAAAAGAGGAGCGGGTGTACTTTATGCGGCATTATACAGTCATCTGATGCAATGAGAGAGAACAACCGTATTACAACACCCAAATGACTTGTGTGTGACAATGGAGAGAGAGAGTCCAGAATGTTAGCCCCTCCCCTTCCCACAAAACCAAGAGTGCGCTTGCGCGGCGCTCCTCCTGCGTCAATTGCTTCTGGAAGCATAGAAACCTGCACTCCATGCATTTCGAAGCTAGAAAGAAAAAAAAAGAAAGAAAAGATTGAAGTAGAGAACAAAGGGTCCATATGAGAGAGATAATAATAATAATAATAATAAAAAAAAAGCCAAATTAAGGTTTAAACACTGTGAATTCATAAAATACCCACCCAGAGATAGAGAGAGAGAGAGAGAGAGAGAGAGAGACGATATAGAAATACAACCATCACTATATGGGGTGGGGGTGTGGGTTAATTTGTATACGACTTGCCAATTGTACAAGTTATTAAATTGTAATATTTGGGAAAATAATATATATATAATTAAGTAAAAAACTATTTTCACTTTCTTTTTTATGCTATATTTCTTTTATACTATAGAGATTAAAAATAAAAAAACAAAAAACCAAAAAAACCCAAACAATAAATATATAGTAAGAAATGGATTCTGATTTAATGTTTGATGATCTTTCATCATACTTGGACTATTCCTCAACTGATAAACCTAGTCCTGAATTGAACTCGTTCATTAACTCGCCTTCTCAAACCATACCTACTGAAAATAGTAGTATCACAAACCTCAAGGGTCTATACGGCGAGAGTTCCAACTTGAACCAGGATGCACTACACTCTATCCTATCGACCATTGAGCAGAACCGCAAGAACTCAGAGTCTTACAAACACAATATGGCTCACACCTATGTGTCCAGTGCAAGTTCCGTGGCAAATGATGACGATGTGCTCACCAAGCCTGAGTTTATAAACCCGGTGTTGCTGTCGTCGCATACTCTGCCCAAGTTGCCTAGTAGCTTGTCTCCTAAGACCGCGGTGGTTGAGGAGCCAGCACCACTGATAAGTGACACTAGCAACAACAACTTGTTTATTGATTCTCACTTGGGGAGCGAGTTCGGGACTAATGATTACTTCAATGGCTTGTTCGATGGGTTTGTGGAGAGAGACTCTCTGATACTGAACAACGAGGACGAAGAAGATGATGATGATGAAGAAGAAGATCCACACTCAATTGCAAGAAGAGGCAGCGAGTTGTTGACACCAGGTAACATGCTCGGGAATAGGAAGGCCTCTATCACACAACAACAACTCGAATTGTTGTCTCCTTCGTCACAACACACTCATTTAAGAACCAAGAGTGAACTAGAAAAGGAAGAAGAAGAACATGAAGAAGAGGAGGGCGAACCACATGAAACAGATCATTTGTCCAAGTCACTAAGTCAATACAGCTTGAACTTCCATTCAACGACCAAGTTGACAAAGTTTAGAAACAGAAGACAATCGGTACATGGTATGGCAACCAATACGGCTGGTGTGTCTAAGCGTAAGTCCTCATTAGAGAGTCCTCTGACATCACCATCAAGAACGTTACAGGCATTGGGCAACTCAAACAACCAGTACAGACTTAACACCAATTCTGGTACGTTGAACAACTTGTTCGCTTGGGAAAATGCTATTTTATCTGATGATGAGGATAACAAAGATCGGAGAAATAGTTTCATCACATCGCCTTCTACAACCAGGGAAGCACTAAACACAGACGATAACGATCTAGAAGTTGTCGAGCCAAGTGTTAATGTATCCCCAGTATTCAATCCAAAAACGTTCTCCGCCTTGGATCCAAAATACATCGGTGGTGCAGTAAACAAACCATACGAAAAGAATTTCACAGCTCCAATTTCTCTGTCTTCTAGAACTAGAATGGTTAATGCTACACTTCCTTCGACACCTGGTTCTACAGTCTCGTCATCTTCCAGAAGAAGGAGGAGATCAGCAATTACACCTGTCGCATCCCGTGTCAGTTCAACCTCTTCTAGAAGAAATAGGTCCATCTCCGTCGAATTATCTGACGGAGAATCGAAACCTTTCCAATGTGGAGATTGTGACAAGGCTTTTAGAAGAAGTGAGCACTTGAAAAGACACATCAGATCGGTTCATTCTAATGAAAGACCCTTCCCATGTATGTTCTGTGAAAAGAAATTCAGTAGAAGTGACAATTTATCACAACACTTGAAGACTCACAAAAAGCATGGAGACTTTTAAGCACCGATTGAATTTTATTATGAAGATTCAATTTACTAAAAAAAAAAAAAAATTAAATTAACATCTTAAACAACACAAATACCCTTCCCTAATACGAATTCACATCTAACGACCCGTAATATTAACATATGAATATTACTAATTTCATTTCTATTCTCATTATAAAGAACAACAGCCTGTGCCGGTCACAAATTTGTCCAATTATTTTTATCTAATATTGAAGAAATATTATTCCTAATCTATTCCTAACTGCTAACTTTTTTTTAATAAAATTATCAATTAAACACTACTAATTTTTTTTGGTAACTACATTAATTTCTATATTTTGTGATTGGTATTGCAAATTTCTATTATTATTATTACTACTTATTATTATTTTATTACTATTATAATTTTTATTTCGGCATTTCAGAGGGCCAAAAAGCCTAATATTATTACAAAGTATTATACCTCTTTCTTTCTTTTCAATTAAATTATAACAAGATAATTTCCTCACTAACAACCGAGATAAAAAGAAAGGAAAAAAAGTTGAATACTGAGCCCAATATTGGAGCCAATTTGACACTTCTATCATTGTACATATGATATACCGGTTATATACATTCTACCCCCAACAAAAAAATAACAATTTCCCAAACTAATACTTCTAAAATCACAATTTCTATTCTATTATTGTACGAGGATGAATGGGTAATTTCACCGTGGATACAATGACCCTCTCGAACTTTTATTATTGTTCATTCTAACTTTTTTATTACTATTCTTCTAATATTTCTATATATCTTACTCTTTTCTACTAATGTCTTAATGAAACTAATTAATTAATTCGTAATATATTCTTTCTAATATCAATATTAACATTCTTAACGCAAATTATAGTTAAAAACTTAAATAATTTGATACTAATAAATACATCTAATTAGGTTTTTATTAGCAATCACGTGACATCATCGTATACTTCTTTCTATATTTAGTTAAGAAATTTACAAAATTAGAAATTTTAGCCCAACAACACACAATATTTGCAGATGACATGAAGATGTTTTAAAATTCACGGCTGTTATCAGGTACTATATTTTGTTACAATCCCAAATTTATATGGTCTTTATTAGAAGGTGACCCTGAGCGAAACTATAAAGTATTTTTGATTGGATGTCTGCAGAAGTACCGACTTTATTGCCGGAATGGTCAAAGAGTTACTCCAGGTTCTATGGCCGACCAGATACAGCAGTAGATTGGACTACATTCAACCATAGCTACCATGGACTCGTGGAAGAACATATTTGTGATGTCGTAAAGGAGCTCGAACCATTGATAGAAGACATTAACCGTAACCGAGATAATGTGATTAACGGTTACCAGCTCGGCTCCAAACCTATTGGAAAAGGTCAATTCAGCTATGTTTACAAAGCCAAGAAGAATAACACTGTGTACTCAGTTAAGATGATCCCTAAGAAACCACTAAACTCGCAGCAGTACTCGATGAATCAGGTGCTTCGGCAGATTCAAACTTGGAGGATGAAGGGATACCTGCCGTCGCTTGAGTCCTCGCATAACTCAAGGACTTCATCAGAAATGTCACCTGGTGCCGACATATCTGCGGATGAAGCGATGATGTTGATGAATTTGCAAAAATGTCGAAGAGAAATCATAATTCTTGGTAGGTTGTCAAAATTTCAACAAGAAGGAAACAGAAGCAATCTGGTTCAGTTATTCAAAGTTTTAGACTCACCACTATCAAAATCGATATATATGATAGGAGAATGGTGTGATTTAGGTGAATTAAAATGGAAGAGATCAGGAAAAGATGTTGTACATTCACAATGGAAATCTTTCCATCCTAGTGTTACAGTAGAAGAGTTTGCAAAGACGGCATTAATAGATGTATCTGCTGGTTTAAGGTTTATGAAATCTCAAGGGTGTATACATAGAGATATCAAACCGTCTAATATATTACTAGATGCAAGATCAGGGACCTTGAAAATTTCAGATTTCGGTTGTTGTATAATTACACCCGAAAAAGTCCAATACTTCAACGATGTGGATAAACAAGTTTTGAAGTCGTCATTCTCTGCCGAACTTAACAAAATAGTTGGCACCCCTGCATTCACAGCACCGGAGCTGTGTAATTTTAAGACATTAAGTAAGGACCAAAATGACAAGCAAGATAGTGCTGGAAATTTTGATGGTTTTAAGCTTGATGTTTGGTCATTGGGGGTCACTATTTTTTGTTTATTGCATAACGAACTCCCATTTATGGGGGATAATGAATTTGATACATATAATCAGATAATTGAGAAGCCTCTTAATCCATACCTGAACGGTAATAGCTTGAATGATCTAGTTGTTGGTAAGCTTTTAGAAAAAAACTCAGCTAAAAGGATTGATATTGAAGGTATCACACAGGAAATTAATAATTGGTCAATTAGTATGATCGAAAAACCGAAAAAAAAATCAGGAATTAAAAAACTATGGAAGAGCATGTTCAAGAAAAAAAAACCGAAAAAGAATAAAGCCCCAGAACAATTACCACAATCAATCCAATTCAATACCAGTACTGGGCCAGTTACCCATCCTGCATTAGCGAACAATGCCATGTCCATTTCTTCTCAATCTCTAGGTTCTGATTCTTCTTTTGAGGACCCTGTTCCAGTCACCGATTTCCTCGACCACTATGAGAACGATCATGTATTGACTGACAATGTCATTACACTAACAAATACAAACAAGATTACCTTACATTCTGGATCATCACCATCTCCTTTTAAAATTGACACTCCAATCAAAGATATGATAAGGATCAATGAATCACCCGATAATAAACAGGAATCACCAACAAAGTATAAGTCAAAACTACCTCCAAAGAAAATGGTATCATCCAAAGAAATAATGGACTTCAAAAAATATGTGGATCAACCTGTAACAAACTCCAAGATATCCAGTAATACTATAAATAATATCAACTTCTATTTGAACTCGGAATCTTACGACGTTGCTGAAGATATGTGATCAGAACATGATTTAAGGTATACTATCCACCATTTATAGATTTTTTTTCGAGTAAAATTTAAGCATTGATTGTAACATTAACTATTATCCAACCAGCTTTGGGATATTCTTTGTATCACTACTAATTAATTTACTCTCTTCAATGCCAACTGCCTATTGTATTATCTATTTATAATAATATTCTTCAAATAATATTTTAACATATAGCATCACGTGATTTACGCATATTACCTATTTTCATTTGCATCTAACGCCTCAGAGGTACGCGTTAATTAATGAAAATACATAGATAAACAACTGAGATCCATGTGCTCAGGATATTTATTATTAATCTAATTCATTTGCAATGAACCTGAATACAATATTGTAATAGCACTGTACAAATAATAAGAATGTCATTGAGGCAACGGCAATTAGATAGAGATGGTTGGGCACCTCCAAGGGCTCTTGCAGGTTCTGGTATAAGAAACGATCTCAATATTGGTGATTCAGAAATAAATAATAAGGCACTACGTTTAATACAGAAGACAAAACAGCGTAGACTACTTTTACACCGATCAGAAGACAAGAAGAGATATGTCAGTTCAGTTAAACAGAATCAGAAGGTTAAGCCAACTGATAGTTCTGCTCATCGCGTTCACCAGGATACCAGTAGGCATACCTCTGAATCAAGATTTAATGGTAATGATAGCTTCGGACTACCTGAAGTAGAAAATAATATAGAGAATCCAGAAGAGGTAAGGATGACATACTCTTTGGATAATTATGTAAGAGATAAAAAGAAGAAGAAAGGACACAGAGTGAAAGTGGGGAAAACTATGGATTTAAAGAGGAAAATCAGCCCCAGTAAATTGGCACTATACGAAATTGAAAAGTATCAGCGATCGACAGCGTTGTTGATCCAAAAAATACCTTTTGCTAAACTAGTGAAAGAAGTCACGGAAGAGTTTTCCGATGCGTCACAGGATCTACGATGGCAATCTATGGCTATATTGGCCTTGCAAGAAGCCAGTGAAGCCTATCTGGTGGGTTTACTGGAACACACAAATCTGCTAGCTCTACATGCTAAAAGAATTACCATTATGAAGAAAGATATGCAGTTAGCTCGTCGTATAAGAGGTCAATTTATTTAGGCCTTTATTAATTTGAGAAAGTAACTACTAGGAATCTGCTTGGTAGTTATAATCTATAATGAACCCCTTTCCTTGGCTAACTTCCATGATTTAGCTAACTTTGCAAAAAGAAGTGATATTATTAACGAGAGTTTAGGAATGACCTTATTTTTGCTCTTTTTGGACACGCTATTAAATTAAAATCGAATTTATCAGTTGTTGGTGTTGTTCATCAAAATTCGATCTATTCGAAATAACTCTACTCCCTAATCATGGGGATATAATTCTGAGTTAATAATATACCCATACTGATTTATTTTAGTAAAATAAGATGAATTCTGGTCGGAACATGTTTATGCTAAGTGTCTTTTCAAGTTTGGTTGTTAAAATAAAGAAATAAATTGTTATTTCTAGCTGAAATACTAAACTAACCAACTCCGAAATGTACCTCAGGGGTAGAGGCAGGATAGGCAGCTCTTATGCCACCCAGAATCAACCTAAAAGGAATAGTAGTCATTCCAGACAGGGTGTGAATAGTAATAGACTATCACAGTGTTCGGACCAGAGTTTGGAAATCGCAGCTGCCAGAGTTGCGATGAGTAGATCTACTTTGGAACACTTCTATTCCCATGATGACATCGGCAATCGAGAGTCTGCCTACAGTGATTACTCTGCTAATTCAAGCACATATCTATCCTCCCATATTAGAAAATCATCTCGAGCAACTGAATATGATAATATCCATGAATCAACAATAATTGAGGCAAACAATCTGCTAAAAGCTGCTAAAGCCCAGGCACGCGAAGATATTTCTAGACATTTACTTAGTGACAAAAATAATATTAACATTCAGCCGATAGCCGCTCACATAACTCAGACAACTAGTTATGTAGCTGATTCTGGGCAAGGTTTTCCACCTATTATATTTGACCGTTCTGGAGTTGAACACCGACAAGAACAGGTACTTAGGCATGAATATATTCATATCCCGATGACACTAAGGAATAAACAAGCTAGATTCAACTCAGTAGAAAAGAATATATGCCCAAAATCAACAGATACTAGGAGAGAATCTTTAGTTGCGAGTAACAAGTCCAAACAGAAAAGAAGAGAAAACTACGTTTATGAAACAGCCCTTAATGGTAAAGGTTCTTTAGCTGATGAATCGTGTTCTTATACACAGCTGCAACTAGATAAACAAAGGAAAAGTACAAGGGAATTTTTAGAGAAGGAACTGAATAAGATAGAAATACTAAGGAAAGATATAATTCAAGAAAATGAAAAAGAATTGAATAACCAGTTACATATTTTAGAGACTCAAAATAAATTTGTACAGAGTTGGGAATATCCTGGAGATAAAAATGTGGGTATTTTACTCAATCTCCAAGAAACCCAAGAGTGCCTTTCGATTTCCAAAAGGGAGAGCATTGGTCAACTTGAAAACAGTTACAACAGAGAATTGGAAGAACTACAAAATCATTTACAAGATGAGACTTTAAAGCTGGATTATTTACTAAAGACCAACCAACAAAGACTAGAAGATTATTTCGTGGAAGCGACTGAAATTCAAATACTCAGGGATGGTTATCATAAAGAAAACTTGAGAAATAAAAATCAATTAAAAGACTTAAAAATTAAATACCAGTCGATGAGGGAAAGTCTTCAGTTATCAGAATATACTTCGTCAGAAAACTCTCTTAGGTATCAACTTGATGAATGTACCCTTCTTAAAACCGATATGAATAAGAGAAAGAATGCTGTAGCAGAACTTGAGGGAAAGGTTGAGCAATGTGATCAAGAATTGCAAGAAACTAACATTCATATCAATAAACTTGAAAAACAGGTACAAGAAGAAAAGGATATACTTGAGAAAATTATGAAAGAATTTGATATAAAGAATGCGGTATTCGTAACAAAACCAATTTCCAACTATCCAGTGAGGGGCTCTCCAGAAATACTACCATATATAGATGACGAGTCCAAAAATGACATCGACAAAATCGTTCCTCATTTAGTTGAATCCCAAAACGATAGCCATATACAGACTAAATTTTTGGATCGATTTTTACTAGGAAAGTCTGCAGCAATACGCTACCAGAAATATAAGATGAGTATTAGGAAAGAAAATGTGGGTAAGAGCAATCGACCTAAAGATAATGAGCAGAAAACTAATATTGCTATCTCTGCTCCAATAATCCCACGTATTATGGAAAATAATGCTGGTTCAGTACCAATGCGACTAATACCGTTATCAGAAGCTAAAAAATTGCATGGTTATGGCGCACAAACTCCTCCTAGTAATACATTAAGGAAAGGACAATGGCCGGATGGCACTTACAGGGCCGAATCAGCAAAAAGGGAAAGTTATTTTCAAGAGATATTTTGAAGATATGTTGTAATATTATTACGAATTTTTAAATAATTAAAGAAAATATAAAATGAATAATAAAAAAATATGTAGAATATTAAAATAATGTTATGGTTAAAGAACTAATCAAATATCTCGATAAGAATAGAAATGCCGATTGTGATTGAATTAAAACATTAGAATATTAAAAATAAAATATTATGGCGGTGCACTAGTGGGGTATAAATATTGAAAGGATTGCAATATAGCTTCCTTATATAGAGGTAATTTTTATTTCTCCCTCTATTTGTTTTTTTGTTTTTTTTGAATAAAACTTCTACCTTCATTTTAAGAGGACGCTAATGTTTCTGGTCTGTCCTTTTCCTCAGCTCTAGTGGAAGTTGAAGAAGACCAAAGTTCATTATTGACACCTGCGATCCTATCATACTTGTAATAGCCGGCGAAGGATTCGATCTGGTGGAAGTATTTAGATTTTTTGTAAAGGCCTCCGATGTAGAAATCAGCGGAGATAATCATAAATATTACACCAAACCAGAATGCCAGCAGCCACTCGAAACAAGCACTTCTGGAGTTATCATGGATTGCACCGAAGCAAATAGCCCATATGATGGCAAGAATACACCATATCGTTTTCAATGTGGCGCTAATGGTGAATTTATTCCAGACATAGCCGGTCCATTTGGAGTTAGGCAACGAATCTATAGCTGTAGGGTGTTGGGGATCATAGTTGGGCTTTGAAGCAGCCAGCGGGTGGATAGCGGCGTAGTGTCTCCCCATGGAGAAATATTCCGCCGTGAGACACACTATGGAGAGCAGCATGAAAATACAGAAAATGCACACCATAGCGATGTGGACATGATGGTATTTTGCTGTAGAGAATATAGAGCACATCAATAGTGCAATCTCACCGATGCAGCCCAGTATGAAACTTGCAAATATCAAGTTACGCTCATGCTTGATGAAGTAAGGGGGCATGTATAGCTTTGAGTTCAGAATACGTTCAGTGTACGAGGAAATCTCGTTGTAGTGCTGCTCAGCAGCCTTGGAAGACCCGCTTCCTGGAATCCTGAACGGCCACCTTCCAGCACGCTGGAAGTACTCACAAGCCACCGATATCACATAGCCGAGTCCCTGCCACCCAGCACAGGAAATGAACAAAGGACGTAGATTCGTGGCACCGATGTCCGAGATATACACTGGGAATTGTTCTGTGTGCATAAACCAGTAGATAGGGTGCCCCTGAGCAGCCCAGCAAACCAGCATCGCAATTAGCATACCATACCACGGAATAAATGCCACCCAGGGCACAATAAAGAAATAGTTCTCAGGTTTCCTAAACCTCATCTTGTTATGTTATGTTATGTTATGTTATTTTATGTTATGTTATGTTATGTTATGTTATGTTATGTTGTTAGTATTAGTATTAGTGTTAGTGTTAGTGTTAGTTGTATATAATATAATATAATATAATTTCATTAATTAAAGCCCCCTCATCGATTTTTTTTTTTTCTTCGTCTTTAAGACCGAAATGAAGACATAGACAGTCAACAAGACATCGACACGATAACCAACGACAACGACAACGCTGACTTTAGTAGACGCTATTAGATAACATCTGCTTGCAATTGGACATTCAAGTGCTATACACCCATAAAACGGATCATCTGAATTGCGGGGACATGGACAACGAGTTGCAGAGGCTGGACCAGGAGATCACGCTGGAGTTGCAGAAGATAGATGGCAACCTGGGCCATTGTTTCGGGGTGATAACGAAGGAGATCATACCGAAGGTGATGGAGTATGGTGCGGTGTGCGACGAGATCATGGACTCGTGCCAGTGGCTGGGGACACTGTGCCGCCACAGCGGCACAGTAGACCTAGACACACTCCAGCCACCTCCACTCCCACAACAACAACAACAACAACAACAAGAACCACATCATGCAACCATATTTGATGATGGAAACACTCCGGGAGCAGAGGGCAGGGCCTTGAGTAGAAGTAAAAGTAATACTACACGTGACCTCGATAATGGTAGTGAAGAAGAAGAAGACGACCACGACGAGGGCACGACGAGGCTTCGTGATGAGGACGACAGTGTGCAGCGGTTAAAGAAGCGGAAGGTGTCGTTGCTGATACAGGAACGGTATGGGTCGAGTTCTAGTGCGATGCCGTCGCCGGAGCGTGGAGGTGCGGGTCATGTGCGTGGCGACGAGCCGTCGAGTTCGCCTGCGAAGGACAACGTCCCGGTGCCTGGGACGGTGATCCACTTCTCAACGAAATAAGAAGTGGAGTAAAAGTGTTTACAAGTTGTATATTATAGATATAAAAAAAGGTAAATAAAAAGGGTATTAAGAAATTAAGGAAATAGATGGGTAACATTATGTCGCAGAGTTTTGCTCCTGAGTGTACAGAGCTGAAGAAAGAGTATGACAACTGTTTCAATGAGTGGTATATGGAGAAGTTTTTGAAGGGGAAGTCTATAGAGAACGAGTGTACGAAGCAGTGGTATGCGTACACAGAGTGTGTCAATGCTGCACTGGTGAAGCAAGGTATCAAGCCGGCGCTCGACGAGGCCCGTAAGGAGGCTCCATTTGAGCAAGGAGGCAAACTGCAAGACTCAGACCCGAAATAGTTGTAAGAGTTTTCTTCATACATGTAAATAAATAATTGAATAAGAGATATCAAGTTGTATTACACCTCTCTCTCTCTCTCTCTTCCACTTTCATAGAGGTATTTCCTTTATCATCATCATATAAATATATTATGTTATAGATATATATATATATATATATATCACGTGATACAGTCACGTGATACAGTCGCATGTTATAACGTATAAATGTACATATCACGTTACAACCCGTGTATGTTTATACATCACATGATGCTACGTATATATGTACATATCACATGAGTGTACGTACGATACGATCTCGTGTGATATTATATACGATCACGCTTCAATATCGTATGTATTGATACACACGGTACTGTGTCATATATCACATATTACGATGTGGTGTATCGTATATCATGACTTCACCACTTCCTTCCTTCTTTTTATTTTTTTTTTTCCTTCCCACAGCGAAAGAATTTTTTTATGTTTTTTTTTTTATTTGAAAGTGAAAATTTAAATGGGAAAAGTATTTGTTATAGATTTTGCTAATTTCTTCTTGTAAAATTCTTTAATTGGACAAGTAGAATTAAAAGAAAGAAAACCTATTGTAATTTTTGAATATATTTTTTGTTTTGAGAAAACTTTCTATCTGAATAAGAACTTTTATAAAGGAGAAGAAGTTTTTGAAGAAAATAAAGGAAAATAATCAAAAAAAAACAAGAAGATTGGGAAGGAATAGAGTCTTTTTTTCATTTAAAAAAAATTGCCAAACAAAAAACCAAATACAAGAGATTATAAAAGAACCTTGAATTCATTTCTAACCTAACCAAAAAAAAAAAAAACTTAAATATATAATGTCTGTACAACAGAAAGTGGAGACGCTAATTGAGTTGTTTCCGGATTGGAAGAGAGAGGATCTGCAGGAGTTAGTCCAGGAGGAGAAGGACACTGAGTTAGAGATTATAGTTGAGAAGATTACAACAGGGAAGGTCACCAAGTGGGATGAGGTGAAGAAGCCTAGGAGAGAGAGACACAGCCAGGAGGCGACTGCCTCTCATAGCGCGCGCTATAGTTCTGGACATGGTGCGAATGTTGCTAGTAGTGGTAGTAATAGCAGTGCGGTACATAGGTATAATAAGAAGAACCCAAGGTTTAGTAATGCTAGTGCCAGTAATGCTACTCCTAACTCTAACGCTAGCCCAAGCACTACTTCATCTAGTAACAATAACGCCACAAGTAATATTGGTGTAGCTGCTGGAGCTGCTAGTGCTGCGGCTAGTGCTGCTGCTGCTAGTGCTACGGTAAGTGGAACTGCTGCTAAGAAGGTGCCTGTTGTTACGAAGGAAGAGCTACAGGCCAACAAGCTAAGTTCTACACACACTCCAGAAGAGAGAAAGAAGATGTCATGGGCTGCTATTGCCACGCCTAAACCTAAACCTAAGCCGGTTCAGAAGAAGAAGGACGACGAACCTAAGCATGAGGAACAACAACAAGAACAGCAAGAACAGCAAGAACAACAACAAGAGGAATCTCCAGAAGCTTCTGATAATGCGCTTGAAAATGTAGACGACTTAAAGAAGGAGGTCGAAAGCATTGAGAAGGGTGAAGAGAAGAAGGACTCGAGCCCAGAACAAGAACAATCAAAGGAACAGGAACAACCACAAGAACAAGAACAAGAACAACCACAGGAACAAGAACAAGAAAAAGAACAATCACAAGAACAAGAACAACCACAAGAACAACAAGCCACTCCAGTTGCTGCTCCAACTGATTCTGCTGAACAAAACGTTGCTGAGCAACAACAACAACATCAACAACAACAACAACAACAACAACAACAACAACAACAACAACATGAAGTCCCACAGCAGCAACCACAGCAACCACAGCAACCTGTCCAACAGCAGCAACCACAGCAACAACAACAACAACAACCACAACAACAGCAACCACAACAAGTTGCTGGAGGTCAACAGCTAGATGCTCAAGCCCAAGCTCAAGCTCAAGCTCAAGCTCAAGCTCAGGCTCAACAATACTACATGTACCAAAACCAATTTCCAGGTTACACTTACCCAGGTATGTACGACATGCAAGGTTACGCATACGGTCAACAATACCAACAGCCAACACCAATGGCTGGTCACCCAGCCATGGTCAATGCACAATTCTCTATGCAGCAAGGTTACATGAATGCTGGTACTCCAGTATCCGCTGGTGTTGATTTGAACACTGCTGCTGCTACTACCCAGACTGCCCAGTCACCAGTAGCTCCACATGCTCAACAACAATCCCAAACTCAACAACAACAACCATACGGTGCTGGTTCATTCATGCCATACTATGCTCACTTCTACCAACAATATCCATACGGTCAACCACAATACGGTGTTGCTGCTAACCAATATCCATACCAAACCAACAAGACTACTGGTCAAAACTACTATGGTAACCAATACAATCAACAAGGCCAAGCTGATCCTCAAGCTAAGGGCGTTCAACGTAACGATTCTCACTCTGAGCAACAAGCTGCTGACCAAACCCAGCCTCAATTGACTCCACAACAAATTCAATTGCAGCAATACTACCAGTACCAACAGCAGCAACAACAGCAACAAGCTCCACAACAACAACAACAGCAGCAACAGCAGCAACCAAGTTCCCAGCAATACGGCTACACGGGTTATGATTATAACACCAAGTCCTCCAATGGTTTCTATTGAGCAGAATAGAACCCGTCACTTGAAAATATGATGTTGCAATGAACTATATCCTTCATACAAAACAAAATTAACCAATTTAATAAATTTTTACTAATACTGCGGGGAAAGGGTAAGAAAGCAGATTATCCTTTTTTGGATCTAATATGATATTTCCAAGTAATTGTTTTTGCAAGATATGATAGTGTGGGTAAGAAGATGAAAAACACATTTTCAGTGTTATTATACTTTGTTATGAGATAAAAAAAAAGACTTTGCATTTATATGAATACTATTTGCCTTCTTAACTTACGTGGTTCATTTTACGATGTTTGACTTGAAACTTAATACCAGCTTGTCTGTTCTTGGTCTCTTCTGGTTGTTCTTATTGTTCGCCAAGAAAGACATTAATGGATTTTGTATTTTCATTCATCTAGAACCATAAATTTTATTCATAGTAATGAAGCAAATAACTTTTAATCATCAAACTATGATTGCATTTTTTTGTTTTATTTTATTATTTTTCATTCTCTCATCATGATTATTATAATGTTCCTTCATCATCTGATTGATTGTAATTTTTCTCTTCACTATCCCCATTCCTTTCTCTATCATATGATAAAACAACTGGACTATTACAATTTACCGCTATATATAGTTGTATATCTTTCTTTCTCGTTTACGTATTTTAGATATTTATAAATTAAATGGTTATTTCGTTGTGTATATGGCTTTTTTTTATTATTATTATGATCTACTTAGGGCTCAAATGTTGATAAAGAGAGTTCTAAAAAGTCAGATGCATGCTTTTGAGTTCTGTTCAATTTGCTAAAGGATAATCTAGATTAATAAGGGCAGTTATTAAACTCAATGTCGGAATTTCCCTTTGCAATTATAACAGGAGCAACTAGGGGACTCGGCAAGGCTATAACGAGAAATCTTGTCCTAAGGGGCGTAAGTTGTATCGCAATTGGATCTTCTATAGAAAGCATCGAGAAGAGAGTCAAACCGGAGGAATTATTGACGGTTGGACAGCAGCAACATCGTTCAATAGCCCTTGATCTGTCCAGATGGAGCCAGGACTTTTCCGAAGAGGTTATGACTATAGATTACAAGGCTAGCATTGAGCCTCAGAAACGGAAAAGGACTCTGGCAGAAGCATTGGAGTATCGTGGAGACCGTTATAGGTTGCGGATGTTGGTGAATTGTGCAGGGATCACACAAGAGAGTCTGACGTTGAGAACAAGCCAGAAACATATATCGACTATTATGAACGTAAACTTCATGAGCCCAGTAGGACTCTGTAACTATGTTTCAAAGAGACAGTTGAAAAAGAGAAGAGATAGCAAGAGAGTCGATATTGTGAATATCAGCTCTATACTAGGCGCCACAAGTCAGCAGGGAGACATTTTACTGCCCGGCACCGCGGTCTATTCTGCCTCCAAGGCTGCACTATCTCGGTTTACTGAGGTATACGCTAAGGAGGTTGAACCTCTGGGCATATTCTGCCATACAATTGCCCCGGGACTCATCCCAGAAACTGACATGATTCAATCGCTACCAGAGACTGCAAAGAAAAACTTACTGAACGCAATTGGGAGCAATACAAGCACCATAGAAGAAATATGCAATCAAGTAATGGATATCTACGACATGAATACTTCAAGATAAAAAAGAAGGCAGTTCCATGTAGCCAGTACAAGGATATATCAAATAGCCTATAATTTTTATCACTAAAAGTAACTGAAAAGCCTCAATTGAAGTCAATGTGTGACTACCTCCATCTATATTAGATACCAGGATCATATTGGACATATGTATTGATAATAGAAAGGCAAGTGCAACCGGAATATAACGTTTACTAGCATATAGCCATTGGGTGCCATACCTAGTGTCACGTGTATTATACTTATTCACGAATTGGGTGTGATGGAAGTGGAAAAAAAAATTTTTTGCAAAATCGTCGAAGATGGGCTAACTGAACTACGTGTCAAGCAAATGCATTGGCATAATTCAAGGTTTGCGGCATTATCAATTGATCTCTAAATTCATATTTAAGTACTGTCTTTGAAGAGAGCTACATTGAGCCTAAGAAACAGACAAACGAAAGAACACATAATTGGTCAGAGATCATGAGTGCTGACGCTGTTGCAGAAAAGGTCAAGGATATGACCGTCAAGGACAAGAAGCAGAAGAAGGGTGGTAACAAGCCCTCTTTGTACCTGGATCCTGAGCCAGCTTTTATCAAGGAGAGAGATGAAATGTTCCAGAGATTGCAGAAGGAATACGAAGAGAAGGTTGCCTCGATGCCTCGTGTTCCATTGAAGATTGTCTTGAAGGATGGTGCTCAAAAGGAGGCCACTGCCTGGGAAACTACTCCAATGGATATCGCTAAGGGTATTGCCAAGTCCTTGGCTGACAGACTTGTCATTGCTAAGGTTAATGGTAATCTGTGGGATTTGGAAAGACCATTTGAAGGTTCTGAGAATGAGGAAATCAAGTTGGAGCTTTTGGACTTCGAAAGTGATGAAGGTAAGAAGGTCTTCTGGCACTCTTCTGCCCACGTCTTGGGTGAATCTTGTGAATGTCACATGGGTGCTCACATCTGTTTCGGTCCTCCAACTGATGATGGTTTCTTCTACGATATGGCCATCAGAGACTCTTTGAAGGATCCAAAGGAAGTCGAGGAAAGAACCGTCTCCCAAGCTGATTTCCCAAACTTGGAAGGTGTTGCTAAGAATGTCATTAAGGAGAAGCAGAAATTCGAAAGATTAGTCATGAGCAAGGAAGATTTGTTGAAGATGTTCCACTACTCCAAGTTCAAGACCTACTTGGTCCAGACTAAGGTCCCAGATGGAGGCGCTACCACTGTTTACAAGTGTGGTAAATTGATCGATTTGTGTATGGGTCCACATATTCCACATACTGGACGTATTAAGGCCTTCAAGATCTTGAAGAACTCCGCTTCATACTTCTTGGGTGACTCGAACAACGAATCCCTACAAAGAATCTACGGTATCTCCTTCCCTGATAAGAAGTTGATGGATGCCCATTTGAAATTCTTGGCTGAAGCCTCCATGAGAGACCACAGAAAGATCGGTAGAGAGCAAGAATTGTTTTTGTTCAACGAGATGTCTCCAGGTTCTTGTTTCTGGTTGCCTCACGGTACCAGAATATATAACACTTTGGTTGACCTTTTGAGAGGTGAATACCGTAAGAGAGGTTATGAAGAAGTCATCACTCCAAACATGTACAATTCCAAGCTGTGGGAAACTTCTGGTCACTGGGCCAACTACAAGGAAAATATGTTCACATTCGAAGTTGAGAAGGAAACTTTCGGTTTGAAGCCAATGAACTGTCCTGGTCACTGTTTGATGTTCAAGGCTAGAGAACGTTCTTATAGAGAGCTGCCATGGAGAGTTGCTGATTTTGGTGTTATTCACAGAAATGAATTCTCTGGTGCTCTATCCGGTTTGACCCGTGTTAGAAGATTCCAACAAGATGATGCTCACATTTTCTGTAGACAAGACCAAATCGAACAAGAAATGGAAAACATCTTCGACTTCTTGAAGTTTGTTTACGGTGTTTTCGGTTTTGAATTCAAGATGGAACTATCTACTAGACCAGAGAAGTATGTTGGTGAACTAGAAACATGGAACGCTGCTGAAAAGAAACTAGAAAATGCTTTGGTCAAATGGGGTGGTGCTTGGGAACTAAACCCAGGTGATGGTGCTTTCTATGGTCCAAAGATCGATATTATGATTTCTGATGCTTTGAGAAGATGGCACCAGTGTGCCACTATTCAATTGGATTTCCAATTGCCACAAAGATTTGAGCTTGAATTCAAGGCCAAGGAAACTCAAGAAAGCGAAAGTTACGAGAGACCAGTTATGATTCACCGTGCTATTCTAGGTTCTGTTGAAAGAATGGCAGCTATCTTGACCGAACATTACGCTGGTAAGTGGCCTTTCTGGTTGTCTCCACGTCAAGTTTTGGTAGTCCCAGTCGGTGTTAAGTATCAAGATTACGCCCAAGAGGTTCGTGACAAGCTTCACCACGCTGGTTTCTATGCTGACGTTGATTTGACTGGTAACACTTTGCAAAAGAAGGTTAGAAATGGTCAAATGTTGAAATACAATTTCATCTTCATTGTCGGTGAAACTGAAATGAATGAAAAGTCTGTTAACATTAGAAACAGAGATGTTATGGAACAACAAGGTAAGAATGCAACTGTTACTGTGGACAATGTTCTTGAACAATTACTAAAGTTGAAGGAGGAAAAGAGATTTGACAACATGCTTGTCTAACCTGGAAAATTTATTGTTATTAAAAATATTGCAATAACTCCTCGACGATTTTTAATAACCTATTTAGAATTTTCTTTTCATGTTTTAATATTATATTTTAATGTCATTTAAATGGGGTTTACGACCATGAGTAAAATTTTCTTATTACAATGATATATATTATAGAATAGCGTTAATAAAGAATATTAAGATTTAATGTAAACAGATTTTTTTAGAGGAGGAAAGCTATACAATGAACTTCAAGTGCTTATAAGTCATTAGAAAACTCCAGATCCTCCATTTCTCTCCTGCTCTATCAATTTATTAAATTGATCTTTCGTTGGTTTATCTAACTCAGGAGGTTCACTAACTTCTTCAAATGGATCGTACTCGTCGTCCGAGTCAGTACCATTCAAGTTTTGGTAATCACCGCCTCTAACTCTATCCCAAGCCGATTGTGATGAACCAGATGAACTTTGACGAATAGTGCCCCAGGATTTTTCATACTTAGGATCTTCCAATGGTACCGAAGGTTTTACCATTGGTACAGGAGTTGGCTTGGTATTATTAGGACTTGTGGAAGTGTTGTCATTATCAGCTGGTTTGTTTTGATCCTTAAACAAACCGAATGGGTCTCTTTGTTTCAGGAAAGGTGCTAAAGGTTGATTTTGCATGTCCTTCAATTCTTTCATCTTTTCTACTGGATTGGGGAACCGTCTCCTAGGATTCTGATAAGTCGCATAAAAATACATAGCCCACTTGGGTGCAGAGCCATTATTCAGTAGTTTCATCATTTCAAATTCTTTCTGAATTCGAGACTTGGGCTCATGTGAAACATTTGACTCTTTTAACAATAGCTCATCTTCTGCTTGCACATCACCGTATTGATTTGATTCGTTGGGATGGTTTAAGTCAGACTCGAGTCTTGCTGTAAGTTCACCAGTAGGATCTAAATCATTAATTTGTTTACGATACATCATATTACCTGATATTTGAGTAGAGAAGACCATGGCAACAAGACCCAAGACAAAATTCCTAGGCACTTTGACTCCTCTAATAGCACCAGTTTTATAGTATTGATATGCGAAGGGCGTCACAAATACAGCACTAAACCCGGTCCAACCTCCGATGAACTGTGCACGGGCAATAGATGTATACTTTTTCGAAAGCTCAAGCCTATCACGAGCATCTAAAACTTCATCCTTATTATAAAATTCGATAGCTTTCTTATATGACTCTTGGAAAGCAGGCGTATCCGTCCATGCTGGGCCTCCAGGAGCTCTACTATTATTCTGTGCTGTAGACATTATATGATTACTTGTTTATCAAAGAGACAGAAATATAAAATTGAACGAGTTGTAATATATCAACGTCACTTTTTATATACTTGGGCGATGAGCTACTGTATCCCTGCCCTTAATTTTTAAATCACCTACATACGAACACATTGACACTTTTATTTCACGTGACATATTTAAACTCTTTCTTAATTGGAGAATAAAAATTCTACACACCCTTACGTTGACAATGAATATGTCTATTTAATGATCAGTGTTATAAATAAAATAGAGTAACATTTATTGATCTCTAAGAGCGGCTCTCTACCCCGGCACGTTCATTCCTATCACAACCCTTCTTTGAAAATGGAGCCCTGCCAGATTTCTTAAATTCATCCAATTTCTGAGCTGGATCAGGCATGCGATTCTCGGGATTTTCGTAAGTGCTTCTGAAATACATAGACCATCTTGGTGCAGCTCTGTATTTGAGAAGTTTCATCACCTCGTATTCCTTTTCAATACTATCTTTCTCCTTGACTAAGACACCCTCGTGGCTTTTGGATGCCAGCTTTTTCGATTCAGCATCGTACTTCGAAGCTAACTCACCAGTAGGATCTAACTTCTTTAGCTCCTTGTTGTACATGTATTTGCCGGCCAAAGTCCTTGTTAAAACCATGGAGACAATACCTAGTAAGAAAGTTCTTGGTAATTTAACGCCTTTCAACGTATTCGCTGTATAATAACGGTAGGCGAAGGGCCCACCAAAACCTGCGGTGAACCCAGTAACTATACCAGCTACTTCCGCTTTCGTGATAGTCGCATATCTCCTCGATAGATCAAGTCGCTCCTCAGCATCAAGCTTACTGTCTTTCTTATGAAACTCTACTGCTGTGCCATAAGCATACTTAAACCATTTAGGCGCGTTAATCTCCTTATTACTGGACATACTTATATAGATATGTTAAACGTGCTATATAGTTAGTTGCTATATAATATGTTAGACAAATAGTACGTAGACTTAAAAAAGTCAAATATATACTTCACCTTTTTTATAATACCTTCAATATAAATAAGTAAAAATTAAAAAAGAAATATAATGGATAAGCAATAATGTATTAATTACTATTTCGAACTAATTATGTTAAAATTAAATTAATAATTTAAACTTTTTTTAAGGGTCCATTATTCACAGGCACAAAGCGCATAGAAAATTAAAATTCATTTTTCACATAGAAACATGCCTAGTGATTATCTCCACTCTATCTCCGGAAAGCCATTGTTCTTGCTTCCGTAATAGAAAGGGCTGTATAATTGCTATATTCCACGGATTCTAGAACGGGTTTCCATGCTATTTCAACGGATATAAAAGGATATTCCCGGCTAGTATCTCTTTGGTGCCCATTAGCTGATGTTTTCTAGTGGATATTTGACAAGCAGTTATATTTTTTATTATAATATTTATATTGTCTCAATATTAAGAATCTATACTTATATCTAGAATATCTAAACAGATCGTGTCAAAAAAAGTCGTTACAGTAGTTTGGTGGGCACGAATATGGGAGTCATGAAATATCCAGAGCAGGAAAGTGAAATTCTCATCTTCTAATTGGATCAATGACTTCAAAAGTGACGTGATTCTTGTTGTTTTCTATAATCTTGACTTGAGACAAATCCTTAACAACGAAGTCAGCGCCAGCTTCGAATAGAACCTCCTTGTCGTAGGAAGATGTGATCCCGATAGTGGTAGCACCCATGGCTTTGCCTGCTTGGATACCTACAGGGGCGTCTTCAAATACAACAGACTTGGCATCGGACTTATTGTAGTGCCATTTCTCACATAGTAGATCACGAGCTCTGCTGTAGCCTTCGGGATGTGGCTTACCTTGAGAGACATCGAAGGATGTGATGAAGACATCAGGTTTACCAACATCCTTTAAGATAGACTTAAACCAGGAGAAAGCTAGTACTGGGGAACCAGATGTGACGATGGCCCACTTCCTATCCTCCCATTTGTCACCGGTCTCAGGGTTCACATCCAATTGCTTAAGAAGCTCAGGAGCGTTCTTTATCAAAGTAACTGTATCAAGATAATCCTCAGCCATTGATTTTTCAAGCGCAATTACACCTTTGTTATCAGTGTTATCAATCTTAGGGAAAAACTTGGCGAGCATCTCACTGGTCCTAGAACCATGAGATATTTTAAACAATTCCTCAGGATCAACGTTGTGCTCAGCGCACAGTTTTCTCCATGCAGCTTCAGCAGCTACAGTGGTACTCACAATCGTACCATCGAGATCAAAAAGACAAACGTTAACAGTGAATTGATTGTCCTTGGTAGCAGTCATTTTTAATGTTGTTGTTTTTTGTTCTTTTATATGTTTGCTATTTAACTTTTCAGAAAGATACCCAAGTCAAACGTATAGCATATAAACTAGTCCTTTATATATAAAATAAACAATATCTTTTTTTTCCTTCATATGTTATTTTGTTCATCACATGCGTGTTATCACATGCATAACATCATTTCTTCACATGTTTACTTCTTACTTTACTCAACAATAGAGCCCTCCCCACACAACATTAAAAAAAACCTTTTCTTTTTTGTTATGCTAATAAAACTACACAAAGTATCTACGAATATCTTCACAAATGATGATTTAGGCATTTCAAGACATCATCACTGTATTGATTATATTATTGCTAGTTAACACCATCTATCCAAGACAATACTATATATTCCAACTACGCTACGTTATCATATAAAACAACGCGGGGGACGGTTATATAACACTCCCCCGCTCCCCGCAATATTAGAAAAAACTTGAAGTACTCATGTACGTGAATGTCATGTGATTAATGTCATGTGATATATTATTTTATACGTATTCTGGGTAATGTTATCATGTGACATATATAGCTTTTGACGGTTGGAATTGCTACAATCTCTAGGCGAAGGACACAGGTTGATTATTTTTATAAGCAGGTATATTGATTTAGCTACATATTTGGCTGGCCTCGCTATTGATTAAAACTTGTTAAGCTGCCTTGTTAGATCCAACCTATATCCAATCTAAGATACTTCACTAAAAAAAAGATAACAAAGAATAATGGACTACTTTTCAGTTAAGCAAAGTTATTATAGTGGGTCGTTTGATAAGGCTTTGGAGGAGATCAGCAAGTTTAACAAGGTAGAGGATGTCACTTTGAAGTACTATCAATTGAGAAGCGAGCTGGCCTTGGGACAATTGAAGACCACTGGTGGTAGCGATCCTCTAAGTGGTGCTTTTGTCCTATACCAGGCCTTTTTGCAGAATAAGGACTTGAAGAAGTTGCAACAACATGTGGAAGGTAAAGGCTGTCTATTCCAATTGAACCTTTTAGCTTGTGCTCAGGCTATTGCTGGTGACTTGGAGGCTGCTCTACAGACCTGTGTGGAAGGTATTGACTCAGACAATAAAACAGGGTTGATCGAATTGTTCCTGTTGGCCATTGAGATTGCATTGCTAGACGGTAAGCCATCTACCGCGTCTACGATGTTTGAGAACTACACCAGCACAAATGCTGACAGTTTGACCAGTGATGATGAGTTGATCGTCAACCTGGCAGAATCTTACATTAAGTTTGCTACAAATGTGGACACTACAAGCTCAAATTTCTACCATTTCGAAGAACTTGCACAAACGTTCCCTACCTGGAAGTCTCAACTTGGTCTATTAAATCTACAACTTCAACAGGGAAATGTTACTGAGGCTGAGTCTATCGTTGAGCTACTGGAATCTGAATATTATACAGAACAGCAACCCGATGCTGCAAAATTGTACAAGTCTAACTTCTTAGCTAACAAGATTACTTTAGCAATCATGCAAGGTGATCTAGCGAAAACTACTGAGTTGAGGAACGAATTGAAGAGCTGTGCTCCTGATCATGTCTACAACAAGTCCCATGCAGAATTGAACTCTAAGTTTGATGAAATAGTTGTCAAGTACAAAAACTAAATATGTATAAATGTGATTATAAATAGCAAATATCCTCCATTTAAGATATAACTGAAAACATACCAAAAATAATATGACATCTAGGTGCCTTTCCTTCCTTTGATCTGTAATCTAAAATATGTTGCTAATTTTAATATGGTAACGGTTGGTAAATCTTGAATCTTATCATTAGAGACTATGTCTTTTATAAATATAAGTAAAACTTGGTTAATATACAAATATTGTTTTCTTAATAATTAAAAAAATTTTTGGTTATGCATGTTTGATTTTATAATGGTCCTAAATTTTTCATAAAAATCGTAGTGTGTATTCAAGCAGGACATGATACGCAACATTATGGTTGAATTTATGTAATCACTTGTTATCTTCACCAATGATATCCATCCAGGTCTTGTTTTCCTTCTTCAATTCGTCAGCAATTTCATCCTTGATTCTAGCAATTAAACCAGGACCAATGTATGCATAAGAAGTGTATAATTGGACGAAAGTGGCACCAGCCTTGGCAAATTCGATAGCATCCTTACCAGAAGAAATACCACCACAACCAACAAGGACTAAATCAGAATCCTTGGCGTACTTGGATACCGTTCTCATAGCTTTTAAAGCAAATGGCTTTAATGGCTTACCGGACAAACCACCAACTTGGTTCTTCAAGGTTTCATCAGTGGTTTTCAAGCTCTTAGGTCTTTGGATTGTAGTGTTAGAAACAATGATACCATCAATCTTGGATTGCTTGGCAGCTTCGACGATAGATTGTAATTCAGGTTCTGTCAAATCTGGAGCAATCTTAACAAGAACAGGTGGTTTATGGTCTTTCTTACCTAGAGCATTTGACTTTGTAGATAGGGAATCTCTCTTAGAGATAATTTGGGATAACAAGTTTGTTAGCTTAGCTTCGTTTTGAAGATCTCTTAGGCCAGGAGTATTTGGAGAGGAAACGTTAATAACAAGGACATCAGCTAGTGATTGGAATTTTTCAACACCTTTCAAGTAATCTTGAACTTCGTCACCGTTCTTGTTCTTACCCAAGTTGACAGCTAATAGCTTATCCTTGTATAAGGAAAGCTTATCAATAGTCTTATCAGAGAAGTAAGAGTTCAAGAACTTGTTAACACGCTTCATTAAGTTATTGTAGACAACCTCGTGACCACTGGAGTTGAAACCGTATCTGTTAATAACACCATCATCGGCTGGCAATCTGAAGAATCTTGGTCTTGGGTTACCTGGTTGTTCCAATGGAGTGACAGAACCAATTTCCATGTAACCAAAACCAGTGGGCATAATACCATCAATAGCCTCAGCATCCTTATCTAGACCAGCAGCGCAACCGATTGGGTTGGTCATCTTTGTACCGAACACATTAACATGCAAGGATTCAGGATCCTTGTCGAAGTATAGCTTAGGAGAAAGACCCCATTTGAAACACCAAATACCCAACTTGTGACCATTTTCCGGATCAGGAGTAATCAATCTAACAGCAGGGCATACCAGATATTCGTGAATAGCAGATCTTGCATTCATGAAATACAGATAACCGGCACTACCAGCTAGTAAAAGCGCGGTCAATTGTAATGGTTTCAAGCCTAGAAAACTAGACTTTAGAACTTGACGTCTGGCATTAACGGTGAAGAATGATCTTCTACCGATAACGTTAAAACCAACTCTGTGCATCATTTATCAAGTTGTTTTTTTTTCTAGAATTTAAATTGTATTCTATTGTCTTCAATTCTATATTAGTATAATCTAGAGTTAAAGTTTGTTGATTGCTCAAATAGAATTATAATTAATGCAACAAGATGATTTTCGGAGCTAAATCAGGTTATTTTAGTATTGTTCCTCGGAAATATATATTAAATATTAAAAATACTAATTAATGAATATAAACCGATCGAAAGAATTATTTTATAAACTAGTGAAAGTCATCAGAACGTATTTATACGACTCAATCTCATTCATCGAATATTTTAATTTTACAAAAAATTTTCAGGCCCTTATATTACATTTAAAGCTTATTCGGCGATCTCCGTGCGCCAGTTTCTGTGGAAATAGTCGAACAAAGGACAAAAATCAATTAAAATTTTGAAAAAAAAAAAAAACCTCGATGAGATGAGACCAAAAAAAAAGCAATCAAATCACTGAGTCTTTTGACTAGCCATGTGATTACTTTTGAAGAAAGGAGAGAAAGAAAAAAAAATGATACGTTAAATGATTTTAAATGGTTTATATAAAAGTGATTATATTACCTCCTTTAGGAGAATTTATTATATCTTTTCAAATTCAAGTTCATTAGTTACCTTGAATGGCGTTGGAAGAGGAGCATTTACATCCTTGGCCTGTCTTACAGTTTCTATTATACCGGCTGGTTCTGTTGGGTTGTTATCCTTTAGTACTATGACACCGTTGGTTCCTTTGAATTTACGTACTGGTGCAAATCTTTCATCCTTAACGAATTGTATGTATCTGAGTTGTTGAGGTAATATACGAGACATATTCTCTACCTTGTATGGCTTGGATGAATACCTGTTCTTATTGAAATCCTCGGTTTCAGATTCTTCTTTCTTGGACTCTTCCTTCTTTGGTTCCTTAGCCTTCTTGTTCTTTTCGTCGTCAGCTGAAGCTGTTGTTGAACCAGTTAGAATATCTTTTTCTTTCTTAGTCTTCTTAGCTCTAGCTTTAGCTCTGGCAGTAGTCGATAAAATGGCAGTAGCCACCTTCTCAACTTCTTTTCCGGCTGTCTCTTCAAACATCTTAGGATAAGCAAAGATGTCCTCTCTTGAGTAACAGTTCATGTCGAATTTAGGAATATTTAGATCAGAACCACGTACACCAACAATAGTAGTTGGAGTGAACGATAGAGATAGGAAATGCGATAGTGGAAACCAATACCAGAATTGCGTAAACATAGCCAGCCCTACAACAGATTTAGTGTCTAATGTACCTGTCTCAGCATTTTCTAATTGAATGGTAACATTTCTACCACCAGCATTCATTATACCAAGAGCGATACAAGCACCATATTTGGCTAGACCTTCTTGGTGCTTGTTTGTGATGACACTCAATAAATTAGAGTTGATAGATGCAACCTTTGGATTCATCTTTTCTGTTTGTTGGATCATGACCATTGACAAAGAGATCATAGCTGCTTGACGGACAAAATCAGCAGGATCCTTAGTCATAGGTTCTAACACATCAATAGCGGATTGTAAACCCTTACCTGCACAGGCAATACCCAATGCAAAAGCAGCACCACATCTGTCGTGAGCGTTGTGAGATTCTGCTAGTAATTGGACAATCCTTGGAACTGTGGTATAATCACGCAATAGGACGAAACCTAATGCTGTAACGGCTGCTCTTCTGACATCATCGTTAGAATCAGACACAGCAACATGCAATAACTTCTTGACAACTCTGTTGTTACCAGTACCAGCGTATGCTAATGCGATCGTGAAAGCACCACCGTAACGGATTAAACCTTCTTCGCTAGCTAACATTTTGTCAATAAGTGAGTCAGCTTGTTCTTGACGACCGTAATTTATTAGAGCCAGGGACATTGCTAAACCACGAGTGATGTTACCATGAGAGGTCTCTTGAGCATATGTGAAAAGATCACGAGTAGCGTTTTCATCACCTGTTCCAAGCATTGTTAGACCGATACCAAAGGCAGCAGCTTCACCAGAAGTGGCGACATCATTATAAAGGACATCCTTCAAAGCTTCGTAAACTTCATTGTTGGCTGTTCCCATGGCTGCCAAACCAATACCTAGAGATGCACCATGTAGTAGTACATCTATATCTTCATCGCCAGTTGTTCCACTGTTCTCAATTAGATGTTGCTTCAAATAATCAACAATATCTCTACCATAACCTGCATAAATTAAACCCAAACCATATAAAGAACCACCTTTAATGAACCTTGAAGACGAACGGCTGCCTGGTAAGTATGGGGCCATAACCTTCTTACCATCGATTAGATTACCCTTGTGAATAACTCCTAATGATGCGGTAGCTGTAAATTTAGCCCAGTTTTGAGCTTTACCTAGCCACGAAAGATTAGCTTTGATAAAAGAATTATCAGTTGTACCTGCATGCATATAACCGTTAGAGACACTAACTGCAGTGTGGAATAAAGAGAACTTACCATCCAAAGAAGATTTAGATTTGTTCAACAAACTGATATCAATGTTTTTCTTATTAAGTAGGAAAGTGTTATAGTAGTCACAAGTCGGTATACCTGTTAATATTTCCAAAAGTCCAGCATCGTACTCTTTGGCGGTCAAACTTTGTAAGAGACTTTCCAGTAGTTGCTGAGATGCTGAAGATACAAGGTCAAAGGCAATTTGGTAGGAGACTTCGATTTTTTCTTCGTTGTGCAACTTTTCGAATAAAGTGGTGGCCAGGGTTGCGTCATTCAGATTAACAACAATTTTAGAGATGATAAAGTAATCAGCATTCTTCAATGGCATCAATAGGTCGAATAAAAGTCTTAGAATGTCGTTCTTGAACTTTGAGTTCAGGACTATAGTAGTGGCAGCGGTCAACACATAACCCATTAGCTTCATGGAGTTACTTTCCTGGTCCTCGTCTAGTCTCTGTTGTAAGATATCCTTCACAACATCAAGACGGAATGCCTCCAGGGCAATCCCAAGAGCCAGTCTATATTCACCTGCTTGAGTACATTTATGCATCATCTTCTCAAATACAGAAGTAAGTTTAGGGTCTACGTTAACCTTTGCCTCGCTTTCTATGTATCTTTTAGTGGATAATTTAATGTACATTTCAATACTCTTGGAAACGATTGTCTCGACAAATTGAGATTGTTCATCAATATTAAACTTATTCTCGGCTGCCAATGCATACTTGACTGCAGATTCATATTCACCCAAATTGTAGTAAACCTTAGAGGCAATCAATGCAGCCATATGTCTGTCCTGAAACATGTTGTCATCATAGAGAGCTTCAATCTCAGGTAAATCATTAGAAACTTCAGACCAGAATTCATCTACAACTTCGTTGATAGATTCAAGTGCATATGCCTTTACAGAGGCATCTTCCTCCTTTAAAAGTGCCAATAATGGAGTAGCAGTAGTCAAAGACATTTTTCCTAGATCTTCTTCTTTTTTATTGTTGTTTTGACCTACTGTGTATAGTTTAAAGTTCCTGGATATTATTCACCCCTTCTTAAAAAGAAAACCCTTATTTTCTCTTCTATCTAAATCAAAAAACAGACCTTTTTTTCCAATTGGTTGTCAGATAAGAGATATAATTGAATGCTATGTAAGTACTAGAATAATCAATTAACAGCTTATCGTAATACAAAGGTCTAGTTCAATATGGTTGTAACCGCTAGACCTTAGAATTTATCTGTATATTTTTTTTCCTTTGAGCTTTAACTGTTTGCCACCCTTTCCAAACCCACCAAACAAAAAAAAAATTAAAGACCCGCCCCTCCAAATTATATCCGGGTAATGTTAATCCCAAGAAGAGGTATTACATCACGTGTTATATGTATTAGTCTGTATTGAACATAATTCAGTATTATTATAATTTATATGTTTTACTTATAAGTGCATTCATTAGTAAGTGTTTCCTAGTAGATAGTTGCTTTTTATTGAATTAGTTGATTCTTTGGTTTTCTATTGTTATCCGTTATGTATAAAATTCTATTCACCATTAGATTTACCATTATCAAGTATATTCTATATATAAAAAGTTTGTATAACTTGATTTAATATTAGATATTAAAAAAATAAGGCATTGATACATGGGTAGGTAAGAGGATGTATTATGACGCAAGGACAGTTTCATTCCTTAATATAGTAATCTGATAGAAATCTTAGCCTCGGTCTTGTTCAAATCATCGTAAATATCCTTGATATCACTTTGGTTCACATCGGAAATATCAGCCATCAAGTAAGCGATTTCACCACTGGAGTCAGAGAATTGTTTTTCGATATTGTGGTTGGACAAAATGTTGTTGACAGTTTTCAACACACCTGGGACGTTCTTGTGAATGTACAAGACACGGACGGTGTTTTCTTGATCCAAGTCCAACGATCTCAGACTAACTTCAGGGAAGTTAACGGAGCCTGTGGAGATACCTTCGTTAATGTATTTACTCAAAGATTGGGCAACTTCAATACCAATTGCACTTTGTGCTTCTTCGGTGGAACCACCGATGTGAGGAGTCAAGATGACATTTGGTAATGAGACCAATTCAGAAGTCCAATTGTTCAACTTGTTTGAGAAGGCATCAGCACCATTCTTAGCTGGTTCGTTTGGATAGACATCTAGAGCTGCACCAGCAATTTTACCGGCCTTCATAGCAGAAATCAAAGATGGAATATCCACAACAGTACCTCTAGAAGCATTGATGACGTAGGCACCGTCCTTCATAGCAGCAAATTGAGGAGCAGACAAAAGATTCTTTGTCTCAGGGGTTTCTGGAACATGAAGCGTTACGAAATCGGATTTATTCAGTAATTCGTCCAAAGTAGAGACTTGTTTGGCAGTACCTAGGGCCATAATCGTCACAATATCGTAGTAAAGGACGTGCATACCCATGGATTCGGCAAGGACAGATAATTGAGAACCAATATGACCGTAACCGACAACACCCAAAGTTTTACCTCTGACTTCCCAACATTTTTGGGAGACCTTATTCCAGGTGCCAGTATGCAATTCAATGGATCTGTCGCCCAATTGTCTCGCTAGTGAGATAATTTCAGCGATGACCAGTTCGGCAACGGATCTAGAGTTTGAAAATGGAGAGTTGAAAACGGCAACACCAATACTGGCAGCATATTGTAAGTCAACTTGATTAGTACCAATACAGAAACAGCCAATAACGACTAGATTTTTGGCATGTTTTAGAATATTTGAAGTCAACTTAGTCTTTGATCTAATACCAATGGCATGGACATCCTTAATCTTCTCAATAAGTTCTTCCTCCGGTAGGGAAGACTTGTAGAATTCAACTTGATAACCTTGGTCCTTGAATATGCTGACAGCAGTTTGATTAACGTTTTCGAGCAGCAAAATCTTCATATCACCAGTAGAGAAAGGCTTTAGAGCCTTCTGTTGTTTAGAAACACTCAAACGACGTGGTAAAGTGTTCATAAAGGATTGAGTTGGTGAAGTTGAAACTGCACCTGGTGATCTAGACAAGCTCATAGCTCTTTGAAAAGAGTCTTGTAGTGGGTTAATATCCATTTTTCTATAATATTATTTGGGTATGTTATTTTTATAGTAACAATCAGTTCTCAACTAGTTGTATACTAAATGTTGCTGTTGTGTAGATATATAATCAGAATCAATTGTTAAGAGAAACTATACCCACAGCAAATTTAAGTTCGGTTAACCTTTTATAACAATGTTCTTGTCAGAGTCAAAACCAGTATTCAGGTTATTGCTCATTCCAATTTCGTAGATAATGGTAGATGACTGATCATAAATTTTTTTTTTCAACATGAAGGGGGCATCACACTTTTTTCGAGAACTCCTCTGCTGGCATTTCTTACACGTGAAATTTCTATCAAATATAAGGCCTTCAGCATAATATGCGCATTTTGTCTATTGTGCTTGGACGCCACCGCTTTCTTTGTCACACGGTTATAGAGACCGTCAACATAGCGGGTGACAATGTCGTACAAAGGAAATGGTACGGCGATCTTGCAGCAGCTTAAATAAATTCTTTATTTTAGTCTTTACCAATTGCTGTTTCACTTTTATTGAGTCACATTCATTTGAGACTCCTTTTAAATTGAACCTATCTATTCTTATTAATTTGAGTATCTGCAAGTTTATTTAATGAGCTCCAAAGCTCTACTAATTTCTTTTTAAAGCTAATATCAATGTAGTCAGCCATTCTAATAGATAAACCACACCACAATTCGCCATCTTTTCTTTGAGCTTGTACTAAGTAGTTTACACCTTTATTCCAACAGCATATTGCTGTTAGCTCGACTTCTTGCTTCAAGATTTCACTACTTACTATATCCGCTCTATATCTTGTTTCTAAGAGTTTGTAAGCACTTTCAAGGAAAGCTGGAGATACTCCTAACCCATAGTTAACGCTTATCTCCATGCATCTTCTTATCCAGTAGAATAACTTCACTGCCCTGATTTTAACATCCCTAAAATTTCTCTGAACTATTCGGATTAGCATGTCCAACAATTGGGTGTAGGGAATAGAATCCTGCGCTAGAAAAATTTCCATTAGTACCTCGTCAAGATCAGGATTTCGATACTTCGCGATTATATCTACAAGTTTAAATAAGTCTTGATATTTTTTTTGATTTGCTAATATCTCCAAGTAGTTTTGCGCGGTTGTCAATAAAACCTCTTGTGTTTCAATTTCTAATGGCTCAGTTTTCCCATCTTTGTAGTCCTCAGTATCAATGAACTGTAAAGTATCGTTGAAGGCAGCTTTGGCTTTTTCTAAGAGAAAGGTAATGTTGGAGCCATTCTTAAAGGCAACTTTTTTGAGAATCAAATACTGAAGGATATTACACCTTGCCTGCCAAATAAAATAGTATGATCTCTTCGGAAAGGTCAAATCGTTCAGTGGTAAAAATTGGAAAAATTGTATGCCATAGTCTATAATCATACTCATTTTATCTAAGTTAAATTCTACTTCATAAAATTTCAAAGAAATATTATAACATACCGCAGCAAACCATTCTATTTCAGTAATAATAACTCCTTCAGAATTATTATCAACAGAGTTTAATTCCTCGGTTGACGAGCGTGTCATCAATTTCTTTTGCTTTAGAAATTGCACTACTTGATTTAACATCTTTAAGATCAGATCTAAATGTGGTTTGGTTTGTTCACTGAAATCCTCCTCGTTAACTTTGATAAGCATTTGTATTGTGTATCGAGTAAGTGTTAGTATATTCATCGACTCGCCTGTTTTCAAATCCAAGGTAGTATCTTCATGACCTATGATTTCATATAACAAAATAACTGCCTTCAGTGTAATGGACGGTACAGATTTTGATTCGATGATTATTAAAATTAATACATCCAATGTATTGCGTTGCTTGCTATGCACTATTTCATCAATTATTAGTTCTGCATCTTTATAGCACATTTCTCTCATTTTAATTTTAAAGTTTATCAACTGCGAAAGAGGCTCTTTTCTATCTTCTGTACTCAATTTGTGATACCAATGTAATGCATTATTTATATTTCCCATTTGTATGTATATGTTAGCCAAAGTTCTTTGGATCTTTGCTATATCAATATAGCCGCGACCAAATATATCAGCACAAGCTAATTGATAATAGGGAATTGCCTCTTCAAATTGTTCTCTTTTCTCTGCCTTTTTACCTTCATTCCATAACAAGGTTATAACTGTGGCAATAGTTTTCTTACTTAATTCTTTGGCTAAAACATGTTCTATCTGTGCTGTAAAAGCTGTTAAGCTTTTAATTTTCTCCAATGCATTTAGCTGTTCAGATTGAGTTGTTAGGTAAAACCTTATACATAAAAGTTCCTCAAAACATGCTTGATCTTTCCCAGAATCAACTTTATTTTCTATCAAGTAATCCAGACATTTTAAGCCCACCATAATATTTAGTTTTGAGAGTTCTGTTAGAGTACTGATGAAAATATCTACATTCCCTGGAACATCAACGGAAACAATCATTGACATAATAGTATTTTCTATTTCATCAACCATATTCTCATTTTGAAGCTCCTTGAAACATTTTATTGCAAATGTGTATGTGTCGCATCTTGTGGGATATTCCTTCAGTAATTTACCTAACAATTTAGAATGGCTGAATTCATCTTCTTTTCCGTCTTTCAAGATAATATGAATCAACAGGACTAAATTTGAAAATCTTACATTATCGTAATCTAGATGGGCTTTAAGGTTTTTATTAGGTAGTTCCAAGTAGCTTAAATTTCTTTCCAATAATTCTACCAATGATGAATATGATACCGTTTTATCGTTCGATTTATCTACTTCAACTATTGAGTTGTATATGACACGACAAAGTTCAATTATTGATGAGGCGTTCATTGCAGAGATCTGTTCTTCGTTTGAAAAGTTGCTCTCGTAGATAGAAGCATTAGCAAAATCTTTTTCCTTAATTGCTATTTGGAAACAACATAAATAGAAATCGAATTTTAAATGCTTTATGCTCAATAAATCTTCCTTATTGATTTGGTCCCCATTTTCGCTAGTATTTGTTAATCTTTCCAATTGTGTTTGAGTTAAATTTTGTATTCTCAAATTTAAATCCCTTTGACTCACCAGTTCACCGTACTCAGTACAATACTTTAACGTAGTAATACTGCATTTTAAATTCCGGATGGCATTCTCTGTTATTTTTGTAATGGCATGGTATAACTCCAAAATAAGGCAGACAAAATATTTGCATTTGATAACAACATTATATTTTAGTGAACTAATTTCCACGTTTTCAGAGGTGGTATCCTTAGGCTTTACATCTTCTGCAGTCTTTAAAGATATGCTAAGAGTATTCCATAGACTAGTACCAGCATTCTCCAATTTTAGTATTGTATCGTCAGCTATGGTGAAGTCCCCGCTTCTAAAAGAAACTTGATATTTCTCACATATCGGGGTGAGAAAGTCAATCTTCTTTTCAATATTTAGTAGATCATCTCTCTCTATATTACTCAGAGATAGTATCTGAGTAGATATATTGTGTGCCACGGTAGCGAATTCTTGTAAATTAGTTTCAAACGTAGAAGTAATAGAATTCATTGTTGATTATTCTTCTGTGATTTCCACTATTGATATGCTAATCTGTAAGAATGAAGACTACTAGTCTACTTAACTGTTAAGGCAAATAGCTCGGCGGCTAGTTTAATCCTTTTATTTTCTTCGCACTTTAACAATTCGTGAAAGATGCCTAAATTATATCATTTTGTACGTTTAATTGGTGACCATTAGTGATGATTAGTAACTTAATCTTAGCTTAGTACCTGAGATTGAGTTACTAAACATAAATTTCTTAAATAAATAGAGCTGATAGGTCTTATATTATCAATCTGGTTACAGTTTAATAACATGGTCCTGAATTATGTCTTCATAAATATAAGTACTAGCATAGAATATATAATAATTAAACAAAAGAAAATATAACTGCAATGATTTTTTGGAGATATAATCGTAACAACAACACAACAACAACAACACACAACAACACAATAATAACAACACACAACAACAAATAACATTACCTACTTATGAGTAGAACTTCTTCCAACTTTTTTGAGGATGAATTTTTAAAATATTATTAGATTTCTTTTTATATTAAAAATTTCCCAGTCCTTCTTTTTCTAAATTATTCAGTCAAATGTAGGCGTGGGTAGACCTGCAAACGTATCAGTATAGATAGACTTATCATCCAATGTACTTTCACAACTGTTAACATCATATCTATCTACAGGGATATTCAGATCAGAAGAGAATCTATGATTTATCTCTTGCGAGTTTGCGCTGTGGTAAGTCCGCAACCTTGAAGTATTGGATTCCAGTTCAGAGGTGTCAGAAGTAAAAGAATCTATCGAGTGATTGTTGCCTTGTTTCTCTAACTCCATCAACCTTGATTTTTCAGCAGAATTAGCAACATAATCGTGACTCAAAAGATGCATTTTCTCCTTTAGGGACATCGGTGGATCATCAGGAGAATCTGGGTATATCAATTTTTGATCATTTTGCTGGTGTTGTTGACTATCCAAATATGCTAGCGGACTGTGACATTTAGGAACAAACCCGGTATCATTGGTTTGTTCGTTAGAGGATACATCATCATTTTTTTCATTTCCAATAGTAGATAAAAGATTTACTGAGTACGGAGACATCACCAACCCATTCCCTAACTTGCTTCTCCCAGCAATTTTGTTCTTCCGTATATGTCTGCCTTCTATACCGTCCTTAGTAGCCACTACAGAGTTAGTAGAGTTCCTTGAAGGTGTCCGCGAAATACCTTCCCTTTCTATAAATAAGGTCCTGTGTTTTGGATCATCTAAACTGCCTGGATCCATCTCATACATAGCAACCGTCGATAAGTTATCAGTACTATAAGTAGGATCAAAGAACTCTCCATCTAGATCAGCATCCTCTGTAAGATTCAACCTGCTTGACGACACATTCCCATACAATGAAACAGCAGAAGCTATATCTGGTGAATCTAACGACATATTCAAAGACTCACTAATAATACTCATTTTTTTTTTTTTTATTCTCTACACCACCACCTTTCAATTATCTATTAGTGAATTATCAAAAAAAAAAGAATACAGTAGACCAAAGAACCATAAAGATATCTTTAGTATTGTAATGGAAAATAATAAAACGGCTTTCAGTGTTTATTTTATTATTATAACAAAACTTTTCTTTTCTTTACTCTTTTTCCAACTTCTATATCTCAGAGATTAAGTTACTAGTATAACTCCGGTATGGGGGAGGGCGTGGATAGGGTTTCTTAATTACTAAAACCAACTATAATACCTTTGACGTCATTTTATCAATTAAAATTAAAAGTTATGGTTGTCTTTTCAGGGAGGAAAGTAATCTACCACGTATTGCTATAGAGACGGCTCTTAAACTTTTTTTTTTATGTTTATATATGGGGGGGGGGCTTCCATTTATTCCACGGAATGGAAGCCTTTGTTACTTGAACGTGCAATTAACTGGTGGGGGCGAAGGGGGCCTCTTTAGTAAAACATCTCAGTGTTCTGTTGACGTTCCGCTCGGCCTCTACGCTTGTTTCTGATGGATACACAACTTACCCTCCCCCCGCAAAAGTCTTCCAAACGAAAAAAAAATAAAAACTCCGTGGAACTTGACGTGACATATGACTTAATATCATGTACCACTCTTCGTGCACAATTACCTTGAATACGTACATAGTGATATTATTTTAAACTAAAATAAAAATGTTTTTTAGCCGCCCAAGTCAGTGGTATGTCGGCGGCTAAAGCTTCAAAAGTAATCTTATTGGATATTTATTACCTAGACTCCTATTTCAATAGGAAGGGATAAAAAATATTTAAACAGTATAATTATAAGATATTTTTTTAGCAGTGATGGCTACCAAACAGTTGACTAGACAGAATGCGGAGACCAGCATTTCTACGGAGCAATCTCAAAAGCTGGTTCAGACAATGTTGACCATGTCATTTGGGTGTTTGGCGTTCCTGAGGGGTTTATTTCCAGATGACAGTTTCATTGACCAGCGGTTTGTGCCGGAGAAAGTGGAGAAGAACTACGATAAAAATAATAGTTCGCAAGGAAGCTCAATCAAAGTGAAGACGTTGGTCCGAGGGAAGAGCAGTGAAGTGGACATACTATTAGACTGGCTAGAGAAAGGTGTCTTCAAGTCTATCAAGATGAAGTATTTAAAAGCACTGAGTATGGGAATCTTTCTAGATGAGAAATATCCCAATGATTTGATTGAGAACTACGTTTTCTCGTTTAGTTACGACGAAGATGAGAACGTTTCACTCAGTATCAATAATGGAGCAGAGACAACATGTTCACGTTCGGTTGCTTTCAACCAAATCAAGCCAGATACAATCTCGTTACTGGACTCTAGGAAAATGGCACAACAACTGATGAGGCGGTTTATCATTATTACTCAATCACTGGAACCCTTACCAGAGAAAAAATTTCTCACTATGCGGTTGATGTTTAATGAGCGAACCGACCCTGAGTATCAACCAATGTTCTTCAGAGATGCTACCTATGAAAAACAGGCTACAATTAAAATCCCCGCTTCTCTAGATAGGGATGCCATAGAGGTTGGTACCTTAGATACCAAAATCCACAAATTGACCATGAACGTTCTTTCTGCTTTAGAGTTAAAGGAAAATGAAGACTATATAGAAATTGACCCGTTTAATGTTGTGAATGAAAGCAATCTCATTATAGAAGATTCAGTGAATAAAGAAGAAAGCCAAACGACTAACATCTTGGGCAACATACTAAAATCTTCCCAATTTAGCTTACAACCTACGCAAGCCGTTTATCAAATTTCGCAGAAAGCTCTACCTACTTGCGAGTGCAAAGAAGACATTTCAACAAGTAGTACGGCTCTCAAGTGTTGCAAACGCTGTAACAAAATTGTTCATGGGCTTTGTTATGGTAACTATCATAGTCAGAAAATTGATAGTTGTATTGAATGTCTCTGTGGTCAAGGTTTCGACTACTCTGCTGATTGCTTTAAGGATTTGATGATGGTTAGAAGGTGTTACAGATATCTTGCCAGACTCAAAGGTAGCCTTCCAAGATCTCTGAGAATAATATATACTAATATTATCACCAGAAATACAGAAGACGATCCCGAGGTCGTAGAACGTTTCCAATTTTGTATATCAGCCTTATTTTTTGGATCTATATTGTCAATAGATGAACAAAAAATTGAGATAAGCAGGCATTCACAACATAAAGCATCACCTTCCATGGTAATGAACGATTTTGAGAAGATATTTATTACCTCCCAAAAGAAGTTACAACCGGGATCAAGTTTCGGATTGAGATTCCACTATAGTTCACCTAATGCACTAAATTGCTATGTAATTCCTCTAGCTAAATCTAGAGACCAAATTATGGAGTGGCTCGAAGAAATTAGAAATTTAAAGGCGCAGTATAGGACCTTCTTGACTGAATCTTATGATATTGGAAAATTGACTCTCAATGATAATCAAGAAAGCTGTACTTTTGAGGAAAGTAAGAAGAGAAAGCTGCCAGGTTATGAAGATTCAGTTCCTATAGATACTCAGGAACTTTTTCAAAATCTCAAATGTACAGAAAAGCCAAAGAAATACAGAAAGATAAGCATTTCAAAAAAAACTTTGAAAAGTGTTTGGTAATATTACATGGTGGGTATTACTTAGGCGATCATTTACTGATAGCTTCGCTACTCAGAAATTATATTATCCATTTCGTCGCTTAAAACATTCATTTCATCCATATTCATAACTTCATTATTCCTCTGATTTTTTAGTTGATCTTGTATGGTTCGATTATCCTCCAATATATTTTCCTGGATTAGCTCCTTCAGCTCTTCGTTCCTCTTCTTCTGAATATTCAATAGCTTATCAATTTTATCGCTATTTTGCAATAGATGTTCTGTGACTACTGATGAAAGTGTTCTATTAACATAAGTTATAATATCACCATCAATAACAAAATTTAGGCTTCCCGTTACTATTAATTTGGTCACTTCTTCTCTGACTTTATCATAGTCGATCCCCAATTTTTCGGATAAGTAGCTAATAGTCAACCTTTTAGAGATTTTTAAATAGAAACTGTAAATTTTTGACCTCATTAGAGATTGGGCCCTATCCCAACTATCATGCAAGAAATAGCTTAGTCTGCACGTATGATGTATTTGAGTGTGCCAAATATGACAAAACCTCTTAAAACTAGTATTAATCAAAAGTTTTAAACATCTCGAAAGCAGGAAACAGGTATCAAATACCTCTCCAAGGGAATCAATAGAAATTAAGTCATCATAATTAGACATCGGTACTGATACTAGTGTTGCAACCGTTATCATAGCCATAATTTCATGTTGTAGAAGCAATGTTTCCTTTTCATCGTCTTTCTTTAAAATACATATCATGGCTTCAGGGTCATCCTCATAGAACTTAAAGAATCTCGATGCACAATCAAAATATTTCTTCTCAATGAAATAGGACATACAAATACCTAATTTTATTCGGCTAATTGATTCTCTTTCAGAACGTAAAGCCATCTCTGATAGCTGCTGGAAATAGTCGTCTAATATCAGATCCGAGCTAAAGCTGAACTGTAACCTGTATTCTAGTTCCTGAATATTCTTATAATTCCCACTGAACATCATGATCTGTACAAAGTGCTCCATATGCCTATATGTCTTCTCTTCTATTGCAGCTGCAGCATCAAGAAGTGCCAACGCTTCTAAGTACCGGTGAGACAATAGATTCTTCACAATCTGCTGTTTTCTATCCTCTTTATGATCGCCATACATACCAAAGGAATCACTTCGTTCTTGATCAGGGCGTCTATTATGCGATTGCACTACATCTTCCAAAGATTGACCCGCAGACTGCTCAAATATCTTCCTGTGTGGGCTCTGCCCATCATCATACGTCCCAATAATGCTAAGTCCCTGGTGTCCTAATTGTCTTCTATCTGACTCATCTCCATATCCCACTTTTATTAGATGTGCGATAGTCTCAACCCGAGTAATCGGATTGTAGTGATCCAATTGCTCCAACATCATCCTTGAACAATAGAGTTAATACTTTCTTCCTTCAATGCTTGCCAAACTTCAATCAAATGTTAATTAATTATATGTGTTTCTTTTTTTAAAATTTCATCAAATATAAGCTCTTATTCCCGGTCAGCTCTCCTAAAAATGTATTTGTTAGTAATGATAATAGATGATATATTCTTTCATTAGCAGAAAAGCTATAATAATATTGCCAATTAACTATTTACAAGTATTCTGTTGTAATTTCCTTATTGACTAAGCAACACTAAGTTGTAGATCAAATAAGGAAAAAAAAATAATATATACGTATATGTAATTATGCACAGAAACAAACAAGAGTTGCTCATATTTATTCGAAGAAGTTCTTCATCTTCTTCAACCAGTCAACGTACTCGTTGTTCTCTTTGAATTCAGAGTAAGTACCGATGAAGCCAGCCAAGTCCTCGTTAATACCTCTGCTCTCAAGGTAAACCTCAAGTGATTCTTGCAATTGTTCATCTAGGTTAGAAAATGGTGGACCATGGTAGATGGCATCTCTCTTGGCCTCAGCATCTGCAGATTCACTTAGAGCTAATTCTTCGCTTTCGAAAGGAGTGATGCTGTCGACATAGAAAGAACCTTCCTGGATGTTCATCAATAGTTCAAAGGACAAAGTAGAAGTACCTTCCTTTGATACGACAACAGTTACATTTGCGAAATTGTCAGACAAGGCATCGTAATCGTCCTCGTTGATGGCCTCCTCGGTGGCAGCAGCCTCAGCCAAAGAAGCATCATATGGCAAGTTACTAACTTGTGCAACATCAAAAATGACACGGACCTTCTCGCCTTCAGAGGTAGTCTTGACAATCTCAGCCTCATTCTTACCAGGTCTCTCTACTACACTGAATCCAGACTTGTCCAAATACTCCTGGAAAGTGTCATTCAATACAGGAGTCTCACCTTCTTTGATAGAGTCCAACTCTAGATTGAGTTCACTACTCAAAATCTCACGGACCTGTTTGCTCTCCTGATTACGCATGGTCAATCCAGCATGGAACCCTCTAACATTAACATTAGCGACACTCTGGTACACCATAGATCTAGCTACAGGAGTGACCATTCTAGTCTTGGCAGCATTTAAGGCAGTTCTTCTTAGACAACGGGCAGTTCTTGACAACATTTTATAAATTAAAGAATGGGGAGGGAGGTAGAGGTTATAGACAAAGAAAGGTTTAGGTTCTTCGGTGAATCTATAACCAAGTCAAAACAACTTATCCAAGCCAATCCATGATATATTGAAAGTTTGATCCACACTATAAGTCAAAAGGGCCTTCACCTGGTTGCTGAGAAATTTTTAAATCACACATTTACCCGGAACCAACACGTGATATTAGATCACATGACCAAGTATCACGTGATAAAATCATAGGAAACGTAACGTCATATGCCACTTATATAGCCAGTTCTTATATAATTCAATATAGAAGTATATACATATTGGTCCGTAGTACTAAATAACATCATGAGGACATACTTATATTCGTTTTTTGTTTCCTTGTTGCTTTCTAAGCTTCTGAATTTCATGTATCATAATTAATCTGTTTAACGCTAACTGGATTTTAGTGTTGATCATTCTATGATTTAACATACATATATTTATATATATCCATTTATCATATACAAATATATTGACATAGACCTATATATATATATATATATATATATAGGTACGAAGACCACCTTGGCAGTTTTATTATTGTATTGTATTAAATTATACAAATGACTAAATATAATATTATCAAGCAAGGTTTTTTATTATTATTCTTTCAGTAAGGAATAACATTAAGAAGTATGTGAAATGGAGTAAGTTGTCTTATTTTTTATTATTATTTTCAAAAAATACAATTAAATGTTAATATACAAGCGACAATAGTAGTTTTCTTCTTAACTCTCATATTTAGTCCTTAGAATGAAATTTGTGACAACAGCAAATAACAGGAAGAAACATAGAAGTGTAGGGCCCAGTCTGTCGTCATATGGTCCAGACCCTCTACGTCTAATCGCAGCAGCCCTCCAGTGGTACGTCACCAACGCATATATCATACTTCCCATGGCAATAAGTGTGAACAGCGCAGCACTAATCTTACCTACTTTATCACCAAAGTTCAGTAGCCCAACACCAAGACCTCCCAACATCACCGTGAAGTTCAGCCACGATAGAAACGTACGTTCATTAGCAAAGAACACCTTGGGCTCAACCCTGGTTGGCAACGCTATCTTCTTACCGGGAGTCTTCTGCAACAACGGAGCACTCGACATTATTTTTATATATTTTGTTTTGATTTCTATTGTCTCCTTACAAACCAATTGACCTAGATCATTCAAATCATATCATTAAATTGCTATTGAGCCATCCATAAATCCAATAAGGGCCTTAACGGAAGGGGGACGGCCGCTTCGTTCGGAGCCCTGCCGTCCCCACGTTTTTATCATATATAGGTCACGTGAGAATATATATATATATATATATATATAAATATATATGTATATTTATCATATCATATCATATCATAATGTATTAACAGTGTATTATAGTACTAGTTGAAGCTATGCAAGCCTATATTATGTGCAAAGTTATTTATAGTGGGATTTTTTGTTATCTATTTATATTGAGTGAGATCAGAGAGAGCTTATTTATGAAATGCCAGGGAGTGGATCTGTCCAGGAGCTCAATGGCCACTCTAGAATTGCTGCATTTGTGTAGTCACCTCTGTTCTTTGCTGGAGCTCTTGTGGAGGCCCTGGCCACTCTCAGATAGAGTTTTACGGTGTCGTTGGAGGCCAGTGATTGTTCTATGAGAGAATTGAGCTGGGTGTTGTTGTCTATCAATTTATCCAGGTCGACGGAGGTCTCATTGCCAACGTATACTTCTATGTCGTTCAACAGCAGAGAGTAACCGTCGATATTTCCAGTAGGATCGACGACATCGACGGTTCCTAGCGGGGTGACTGTCTCTGTGGAGTTATTGTTTAGTTTCCAGCTGACCAAGTGGGCCTTCTCGGGTGTGTAGGTGAACACCGGTGGTGGTAGACGACCGCCGGCCTCTCCTCTTAACAGAGCAACGTTGGTCTCAACTATGCTAGCGAAATCCCACCTAGCTACACCTGATAGCACGAGGCCCAAGAGAATACCTTGGAACAAGTACGCGGATGCACCTCTGGTGGCACAACCTGGAACTAATAGCATACCCAGAATATAATGATGGATTCTCAAATTCAACCCCGATAAAGTCGAGAGGAAAATTAATCCTCCAATGAATGTTATGTATATCTTGAAATACTTCTGGAAGCGTCCTGATTTCCACAAAGAATATGCTTGGATCACAGCACAGGTTAGAATCGTCGCGAAAATAGACCCAACTGCAGTCATGGCACCAGCTTGTTCCTTAAGATCTTTAGCGGTTAGTCTATCTACTGGCAATCTGTCAAAGGTGACATTATTCATTACACCTAACCAAAATGTAGGGTACCACAACAACATTTTTGCCAGTGGGGAACCATCTTCTAATGTTCTCTTAACAGCCGCTTTCCACAAAACATATAGGATGAAACATAGTGGGAGCAATCTCTGAAATCCAACACTGATTAACTCGTATACTGAGGCTGGATCATGTGGATCAGTAAGTAAAGGAGGATCTAATGCCAAAGTAAGTGTCCAATACCCGACTATGTTGATAACCCAATAACCCACTAAACTGTCGTAAAAGTAGAATACTGGGAGTCCAATTAGTATATTCGATACAACCACAGCAGTTCTGGGATCATAGCAACCAGAGGCAATTCCGTCCTTGATGTCCTTGAAAGTATATGATCCTGGGAAAAATGAGTCCATTGCAACACTGAATCCTGTTCTGTATTTACCTCTCCGGGATGGGAATGATAATTGTGAGCCAGTCATCTTAACACGAGCACAACCACCTGAAAATGGTGATACAATGCCTGCATGCACAGCGGCACCACAGACAAAAGAATCACTCCTATAAGGGTATGATAGAGTTTCTGGGTCATTTGGGTCATGCAATTCACCACCACCGATCTCGTAGCCCGTATATTTCACTCTGCGGTCGCCAACAGCTATGGCACTATAGGTCCATCCACCCCTATCACATAACGCGGGGCACCTCACAATGTATTCCTTATCTTCGAAAGGCCCACACTCACGCGCATTCAAACCACATTCATTGTTGTGTCCAGCCCAATTTAAGTACGAGTTACAACTCAGACTTTGTATTGGTACTCTGTGCTGCCCATCGCTTGTCGAGAAGTATGGTGGTTTTATCAAGTACGGGTTTAGCAACTGATACAACAATGCCAACCAAAATAAACAATAGAATGCAAGTATGAATGTCCTCACAAGACTATTTTGAAAATAAAACTTAAATATATCGTTTGGTATGTCGTCAATAACTTGAAATAGTCTCCATTTCCGCACAAAACTCGGTGGGTCATCTCTGGGCTCATCGGGCCCATCCCATATGCGACGCAGAAGTCGCGATAAGGGATTAGACCTCTGCAACATCATCCACTGCTCATTAGGTCGACTATCAGGCTCATCAACATACATATCACCGCCTTCCTCAATATCCAGATCATTCAGCTCGATGCTATCAGCATACCCTTCATGACCTTCGACATCTCCTGGACCAGCCATAATCTTACTTCTCCTATCTTTTTCCCGCTTGGTAATCCTCTGTAAGTCAATTTGATATGAGACACTATAAATAATTGAATGCTAAAACTTAGACATCCTCCTCTTTGATGAAATTCTCTATTTCCAACTATAATTTTCTCGAGGCTTTTTCCCGTTTAAAGCGTTGTTTAATGAATTATAAAAAAATAAAGGTCTCCCTTCACATAAACCTGGTAATTCTGATAAGAGAGTTGAAGACAAATCCCATTTTGAACTTAGTTGTTTCATCATCTCAATACCTTGTAGATAACCACCTTTTCACCCACCCCCCATGGCTTCACATCTGCCCCAACACATAAATTTTTGAAAAAAGAGTAATGAATATTGTAATAATAATAAAATAAAAAGGAAGATAAGAAATAAATGGACAAATAGTGTTATCTACGTCTACTTCTGAAGTAGTAAGCTGCCACAGAGGCTACGCCGACTACAGCACCCGTGATAACCGCAAGACCTTTCAAAGTTTCATTCTGTATCTTCTCTTCCACCATCTCCTTCAACGCAATCACTTGCTTGTTATGGGGCTCCCCCTCATATAATGTATCGACATACCGCTTAGCCATAGAGTACTCCCCTAACTTGTAGCACCCAACAGTCAAGTAGTACAGGCACTCGCGCCTGCGTTGGAATGACTCCTTGTATATATCAGTAAGGATCTTCACCCCGAGCCGCTGGTCATCAACAACCTCACTCTTGACCAAACCCCACGCATAGTTAAACCTCGACTGAACAGACGCCTGGTCCCCTCCCTCAGCAATAACCTGACTCCTCAGGATCTCGATCTGCTCCGGCATCAGCGGCTCATACGCGTCCTGCAGCGTAGGCAAGAAGTTGATCTTCGACATACTGTGTATTTATTTTTGTGAAGATAGTGTGCTGGTAACCTTTTTGGTTTCTATGTCCCTTATATCGAAAGGAATGTCAAGGAGTTATGGTAAAGCCCTTTTTCTGCCTTTTAACAATTTTTTCTATATAAGCACCGATGAGGGCTTTGGTGAGCAAAAATGTATCCAACTATAAATGGGAAAGGGAACCTAGCCAAGGCCCTGTGCGATTATAATGGAGGACACTACTAAGTTGAACAAGTCTAAGCTTGGTACTAAGCAGTACTGGGATGAGTTCTATGCTGTGGAGCGGGAGAACTTCGAGAAGAACCCCGAGGACACTGGTGAGTGCTGGTTCAATGACAACGATGCGGAGGAGAAGATGGTAGAGTTTCTGGTTGATTCTCGAGGGATGCGGAGCATCTCAGAGCAGTGCAGTATGATAGACCTTGGTACTGGTAATGGACATTTGTTGTTTGCGATGCATGAGAACGGGTTCGATGGGCCGATGTGCGGAGTTGATTACTCTGAGCAGAGTGTACAATTTGCGAGGGAGATAGTGCAGGAGCGTGGGTATGGTGATAACTTCAAGTTTGAGCAGGCGGATATATTTGACTCGAAGTGGAGACCAGGTGAGTTTGATGTGGTTTTGGACAAGGGCACGCTGGATGCGATAGCGTTGAGCGGGCTCACGTTCGATGACGGGAAGAAAACCATAGTGGACGTGTACAGCCAGGTGATAGAGAAACTGTTAAAGCCAGACGGTGTGTTTCTGATTACTTCTTGTAATTTCACACAAGACGAGCTGATCAACATCATTGAATCCGACTCTTTGGAATTATGGGAAACCGTTGACTATCCTTCGTTTGAGTTTGGCGGTGTCAAGGGCCAAACTATCTGTACAGTAGCATTTACCAAGAAGAAATGAACTTTGTATTAAAAAGTACTCTCTTTAACTGCATTATATAATTATGTATATAACATAAAAATATATCATTAATTTTATAATATATTGATTTATATCTTAAATGTTATTTCATGCTTATTTTTTTGTATTTTATTATTATTTATTGTTTGTTGTGTTGTTATTTTAGGCATTATTTGGGGATAGAGTCTATTATTTTCTGGTACAGTTCTTCAGAGGTCTCCTCTTTCCCTGTTCTCAAAGCGTATTGTGTTGGTTCGTTATTCTCGTCGACAGCCACTATTCTGAGATACTTCTCGCTTTGTAAAGACCCAGGAAACCCCTTCTTGACGCTGAACCCCTTCACCAACGGCAAGTTTAGGATTACTTTTAGGATACCTCTTGATCTCATGACTACACGGGTCTTCGAGCTCTCTTTGTCCCTATTTATCTTCACCGCACCAACACCTCTTTCTTTCCAGCCGGTCTTGATGTCTACTAGTTGGAACAACTTAGCGTTGACCTGGTACAGACACTCTTCGGATTCTTCTCCTGATTTAACGTCTTGTTTCTGCAATTTGATCTGCGGTGGTGGCTGTGTAGTGGACTTACTGTCCTCTTCTTTACTCAACTCGGAATCCGGTATTAGTTTCGAATCACTGGTCTTCTCATCTCCTTCATCCTTCTTCGACTCGTCCTCTTTCTCCTGTGTCTTCAGAACATTGAACCCAGAACCAAATGAGAGCCCTGACCCAAACGTGAAAGGCTTGCTCTTGCTTTCCTCCTCTTTGCCATTGTCCTCTTCTTCCTTAGCGTCTTTAGTGTCGCTCTTGGCAACACCAAACCCTGTCTTAAACGCAGATGTAGCACCAAATACAAACTTCGGCTTCTCGTTCTTGTCCTCTAGCTTATCTTCCTCCTTCTCCTCCTCCTTACTGTCCTCCTTCTCCTCCTCCTTACTGTCCTCCTTCTCTTCCTGTTCCCCATTCACCGTCTCATTTATCTTCGCCTTCTTGGTCTCAGGAACATCTTTCGAGTCCTTCGCAGAGCCCTCCGAAACCTCGAGACTCTCCTCTCTCTCACGCTTCAATTCTTCAACCATCGTAATCGTAGATCTCTCACTCTTGAATTGCCCTAATTATACAGCAA